>NC_083738.1:29716036-29860936 GCF_033458585.1 Syngnathus typhle
TTCTCTTCTTAATATGTTTTACATTGAACAGCAACTCTCTTCTCGTCTGATGCAGAAGTACAATCTTGGACTATGTCTGTCATCTAGTGGTGAACACTGTTATTACAGCTTTAAACTGCTCGGCTGAAACCTTTTTTTTTTTTTTAAATTCAGTGCCACTCCTAGTGTGGGCGCGGGCTGCCAGTTGCCCATCCCTGGTCCAGCTGTATCACATCAGCTTACCTTCTTGACACCAATTAATGTGGAATTTAGCACTATCGTATGGCATCTCAGGGTGTTGCAGAAAGTACACAAAAAGAAGTGAAAAGGTCACCTTTATTTTTAAACAAATTCACAAATGTTTACCTTACATCTCTGATAATTGGCTTAATTGTTGGGAATCACTGGTTTAAATTATGGAAATAGGACATACACAAGATGGAACAAGCTCAATCCCTCTTCTTTCCATCATCTAGGACGTGATGGTGGTGGGCGAGCCCACGCTGATGGGCGGCGAGTTCGGCGACGAGGACGAGCGCCTGATAACGCGTCTGGAGAACACGCAGTACGACGCCACCAACGGCCTGGACGACGACGACGACTTCACCGGCTCGCCGGCACTGACCAACAACGGGCCATGGAGCGGCAAAGCGTCCAATGGCGGCCCCGACGGCAAAGCGGAGAATGCAGCGCCGCAGGCCTCGCAGTAGAAGTGACACATGCAGAACATTGACAGCAGCAATAGCCACCCTGCCAGGACATTTTAAAAAATGTATGTAAATGTAAAAAAATAGCAAGGTGTGGACTTGGAAAAGCGTTTGGTGGACTATCTCCGCTGTGATTGGTGGACTAGCGTCACATGATATCACAAAGTGGAACTGGAAGAAAGTTTTGTTGTTTTTAAAAGCACCAGCTGACATTGTTTGAAGCCACTGCAGTCACTCTTGCTTTTTTTCTGTTTCAAATTAGCAGGAAAGAACAGTCCCTTTGTTTAGGCAGCAGAGCACGTAATACATCCGCCTTGCATTTTTGAGGCTTGGATTCAAATCTTGCCATCTCAAAAACATGCATGTTAGGTTGATTGAACACTCTAAATTGAGCATAGGAGTGAATGATTGTCTATATGTGTCCTGTAATTGGACAGAAACCAGTCCAGGGTGTACCCCACCTTTCGCCCAAAGTCAGCTGGGGTAGCCCCGCCCCCATACACACAATGGTTGCCGCCATTTCCATGCAAAGCAGTTGGATTGGGTCTCCCACTCTGTGGATTTGTCTTTAAAAAATGGGCTTTTCTCCCTTTAATACTTCCAAACTGCATGATTTTATAGGGTTTATTTGATTTGATTATTTTTGTTAATTTCATATACGTGCTTTATATTAAAAAAAAAAAATGCAACAATCTTATTGTCCTCTATCAGTTTGGCAAGGTTTGTAAGTGTAAATAGAAGTCTATTTTGAAAGCAGTTGGGAAACAGCAGCTGTTTTGTTTTCTATGGAAAGTTCCAAACTATTCCAGGATGGGTCGAAATGCCCCCAATCCTACCCTCCGCCAACCTGTTTTAGCTAGTGCACAACCAAAGCAAAAATACAAGACGGCCGCAGGTGCATATCAAAGCAAAGGCATGCTGCAGAAATGCCACGCTGTCCCTTTCATTGTGTTCACAAGACTTCTTCAATTTGGTCTCGGTGCGATTTACTCTACCTGCAAAAATTAGGACTCTTCTCTATTCTGTAGAAGCGGAAGAATGACATAATGAAATGGCAAGTTTACATTATTGCAGGTAAAATCGGGTCCATAACAGCATGTTAAGAAATCCACTACACACATGAACATGTGCCATCATTGCCGGGTTATGTGTAAAAGGGAAAGGCAGCTCTGTTACGACATCTCTGTGGTCCAGGAGCGGAAGCTCGTGGCAATATCCCACCTTTGCGTGGTTCTTCTACACACCAAAAGCGGATAATTGTCAGTTTATCTGTTGTAGCTCTGATGTTGAAATATTGCAGTATCTTTGTGTTGAAACGGGCTACATCTTTGCTAACTTTGTGAACCAGTAGCCCACTTGTAGACTGAATAGAAAAAACTGGCTTTTTTTTCTCCCCAACATCAAATGAGGGTAGAAACCCGACAGATCGCAGGATAGCGCAGACAACCGCAGCAATAATATCTCGCTGCTAAGGCTCCAATTTGGCCATTTTGCAGGCGCTCCATATGAAAGGAGGCTTCTCGGTTGAACTTTTCTCAAGAAGACAAAAGGTGCATGTCTTCACATGACTGCTTATTTACTTGTGCATTTTCTTTTTTGTGAGGAAGCGAAACATACATTTCTGAATATGTTTGAGGCTAGTATTATTAGACACCGTTTGTACATTATATAGCAGAGGTGTTCTGTGTCATATCTGATGTCTGGTATGTATGCTTTACCATTAACTTGTGCCAATAAAACCGTGCTTACAAATAACACGGAGGACGACTCCTTCTAAGCAGATAAGGTGTTTAATAAGGTGGAAAATCAACTTGCAACTAAATTGGAAACGATTCTCCTGCAGATTATGTTGATTAGCAACATTTTGAAGATAGGGTTATGGCTTTTAACAATGTAATGTAGCTATTTTGTAGCTTTTAAAACTGGTAATTCGGGTAAATGCCAGAATGAGGAACCGATATGGAAGTAAATTTAAAATTCCAATCATTGGATTAGTAAACGAAAAAATAAGTGCGAGTATTTTCACATTTAAATTGAAATAACCTGCACTTTCTACCCTACAACACGTCGGGTAGAATTGACTTGGAAGAACAGTCGGTGGATCTTTAGCCACACCAAGTGGCTTATGTTGAGTATTGCTGCAAAACATTGTCATTGCATGCACAATTTTTACTTTTTACTCTACTGTCACTGTTATGAAAATTGGAATTAATATATTTTTCTAGTTTTCAACATTATAATACTGTTTATAATTTGTGAACAGAACCAGAACGGACATTCTCTGTCTCTCTCTCTCTCTCTCTCTCTCTCTCTCTCTCTCTCTCTCTCTCTCTCTCTCTCTCTCTCTCTCTCTCTCTCTCTCGCTCTCTCTCTCTCTCTCGCTCTCTCTCTGTCTCTCTCTGTCTCTCTGTCTCTCTCTCTCTTTCATTCTCTCTTGTTGAACTTCATTGGTAAAAGAAATAATAATAAATTACATGACATGAGCGTTGTAACAAACGACACGTTACATTTTTATATTTAAAGTAAACATTTAACAAAAATCCATAAAAATTAATTGATAAACTTTATTTAAAGAAATAATTTTGCATGTGTCAAAAACGTTTAGCACAAGCGCTGTGATTAATTCTCTAACATCAAAGGGTAAAAAACTACAGTAAAACACATATTTGCCTTATGATAAAATCATAAAAAGTAAAAACAACTCGCTTAAATAAATACGTCATGTCATCAAGCTTTTTGTATTACCTCTCACGTATTTACCTTGGTCGACGCTGGTGTTGTGACGTCAAAACTATGCGACATAGAAAAGTCTGACCGACGGGGAAAAATGGCCGACACGTCGGGGACAGAGTTGTCAGACGAGAAAGAAAAAGAATCGGACTCTGATCGCAAAAACAAGCAACAGACGCATGTGTGGCAGGATGCAAACAAGTCGGGAAAAGGCATTATTTCTTCACCCCTGCCCGAGACGCTGGGCTTTTACGACATTAGCGCTGACATCAGGCGCGAGCGAAGGGACCACTCGGCAGGTAAACAACACACACTATTATTTTGTTTTCAACTGTGACACTAAAACGTTAACATTTCACATATGAGCATACTCCTTAAACGTTTAGTAAGATAAATGAGCAAAATTTTCAAAGTCTATCAAATTTGATCAACCGAATTGATTGATAAATAGTAACGCACCGTGAAACCGATTTTAATTTCGTTGCCTTTACTCCTGGGTGACACAAGCAAGCCTTACGTCAGTTGACCAATGCAGAGCAATTGAGAAAATAGCATGGATGGCATATATGTATGATTTTATTCTGCTTCTCCGATCGCCTTAGTGTAAACACGTGAAGTGTCACTCAAAAACGTGTTTTATTAAGTACATTGCTTCGATAGGATCCCAAAGGTGGCCATTATTTGCATAGAAACAGGTTAAGTCGAAGACGATTGGTGCCTCTTAGAGTCTCAGTCAAGTGCTCTATTGCATTTACTCCCAAGGGGTTCAAGATTAAACGCCAAATAATGGTCTGTTTTCATTCATCAAGGATCTCTGCTTTGTGAAAACTTTAGCAGGTGACATGAGTTCCTGGGGAAAACCCACACAGACAAGGGGAGAACATGCAAACTCCACACAGGGAAGATTGTGGGTCATGAATGGTTGTCTATGTGTGCCCCGCCATTGGCCGACGACCAGTTCAGTTACTGCCCAGAGACTGCTGGGATAGGCATCAGTAAACCCCCCCCCCCCCCCCCCCCCGTAAAAAACAAACAAACAAACATCAGATGAGCCCTATTGAGTGGATTCACTCAATCGTAGAAGAGTTCCACATGTTACCAGTAACAGAATCATAATGCCCTCTAACGCTGTCATTGTGACATGCCTTATGTGTGTGAATAGCTATTGTCACGACAGCAGACATGACAATGCCAGCTGTGTTCATTGCATTGTTCCAGATTCGTCGCTGACCTGCTTTATCTGCACGGAGCTGACCCGAGGCTACTTCCTGGAGCACAACGAAGCCAAGTACACCGAACGTCGAGAGAGGGTGTACACGTGCATGCGCATCCCCAAGGAGTTGGAAAAGGTATTGGATGGATACTCCCAATTTTGGTGCCACCATCTGACAGCGCAGGTCCGAAGCACACTTGTAGCTCCAATTTGTGATCATATCTTTAAAAACTTGTAAGTCAAGGCTTTGACATTTCAGGGCAACTCTTTATATATTATTGTCATTGTTTATGGGTAGAAAATCTATGTGGAAAAATGAGACCAGCTGTAGTTTGAACTTTTTTGCTGTTTCTGTCCTGAGCCACCAGATGGCAGTTTTGAGTGTAGTTCCAACTGCGGGAAGGCAGGAGAGGAATTTGTGCAAACATAGAAGAGCTCTTGTACATTCACTGTGTCAAACAGCTTGACTCACACATTCATTTATTTCTTTTCCTAGAGTGTTTCTATAAAAATATTTACTATTTGCTCCATGAAAATTCACACGGGCTCCACCAATAAGAGGGAAACCCTCCCACCAGGGTCCACTAGGCTCACAGCTCACTCAATTCGAACATTGCAATGTTGTTTTGCTTTTAAGACGCCATTAACGCACAGCACCAAAGTGAGGAGAAAATGACTTTTTTAGCAAGCGCACATGTAGAGGTACGTAGTTTAGATTGTTGCTTTACTTGTATCTGTGTTGTCACTCATTCTCAATTGTTGTCATCGTTGGTTTTTTTCCCCGCAGTTGATGCTCTTTGGTTTCTTCCTGTGCGTGGACGCCTTCCTGTACGTGTTCACACTGCTGCCCCTCAGGGTGCTGCTCGCTGTGCTCCGCCTCCTCACTCTGCCCTGCTTTGGCTTCAGGTCAGAAACATCACACACGCACACTAACAGGTTCATATTGTATGAAGTCGACTGTGCCTTCAAGGTAGAACCAAATCAGAGCTGAAACTGCTGTTGGCTTCACGGTAGAACCAAAACAGCAATGAAACGTTTGTTGGTCCTCTTCGTGTAATTGTGTTATCTTGATGCAAATGCACTTCCTTGAACCCCACGATAAATTACAAAGAACTAAAAAAATAATCACTGACTGAGACATTTATTCAAAAATAAAAACAACAAAAAGCTAAATTTTACATCATTATCAAATTGCAATTTTAAAATAATAACATGAACAAATAAAACCAATATGTATTGTATTGACTTAAAAGCAAGAGTAGGCCTATTTGTATATATCACTGTTTTAAAAAGTGTTTATTGGTGGTGCATTACTGCACTAAAACATTAATGGAAATAAAATAAAACAAACATGAAAGATTAATAACATTTATAAAAAGTATGTAAAAATGAATGAAAATGTTTTTGGGATGTAAGATAATTAAATATATTTAGATTTTTATTGCAATGTTAAAATAAAAAACTAAACAGTTTGAAAATGTGCACTTTGCAAAAAATATTTAAAACAGTTGTAAATTATTAATTAAAGTAAAAATAACAAAACAATAACCAATACCTCCGATTTCTTATCATTATTATAAAAATATTACATGAACTATAGGTACACATGTGTTATTATATAACTTTTTTTTTTTAATTTAATCAGTAAATCTTATAGCAAGTATTCCATGTTTGTTTCCGTCCTCCCCCCTTTCTTACTGTAGGGCACGCACATGCCCCTACTGCAGAAGAAGCAGGTATGCTCCCTCCGGCTTTATTCATGTTCACTCGCCAGCGGCAACCAATCATCTCTACCTGCATCCTCATCTCCATCGTGTCCTTTAGACTTGTCCTTTAGATGTTCAGCTGCTCATCATCTTGCTCCACTTAGCAACACCTTAGTGGTTTGTTCCTCTATCATCGTGGGTATGGCTTTCAACCAGGTCAGCGGAGATTTACCGAGTGTGCATGTTCATCCTCCGTGTTTGCTCAAACACAACAAACATGCTGCTTGTATGTACGAAAGAAAAACAAGGAGGATCAATAGCATGCACTACTTGGCTACAACCAGGAAGAGGCGCTGTTGTTTTAGTCACAACTTGTTTGCCCTAGAAATAAGAGCAGCACGGCATCAGCGAATCTTTGTCCCTTTTTCTATATGTGCTCCATACACCCTGTGAGGAAGCGATGTGATGAGTAGCAAGCAGGACAGGATTGAGTCAGGCAGTATTAATAATGTGAGATGGGAGGGCCTATGCTCAAAACTTACGTAAATCTTAATGAATTGCCACGGGTGACATACCAAGGCTCTCTTTTGCAAATATTATCACATATAATATGAGCGTGTCAGTGATTTTATTTTTTTTTTAAATCATAATCCGTCATTCAAAGACTCCATCTTTTACACACACATGCCACCAACAAACACCTTGGCCTTTGATATGCTGGAATTCTACTCACCTGTGATGTCTCATAAATCCTTGAGCTATATTTGTCACAGCACCTTAATGCTAGTTTGCAAAGTTGCATTTTTGATCCATAAGCACTGGAAATGTAAGCAGCCATCGTTACACTGGGCTTGCAAAATGTCTTATTCAATAATGCATGTTTAGTAGTTTGTATCTTGATGTTTCGCATGCAGGACTTCATGGAATAGTGGAATAGATGCTGGATGTATTGTGTAGTATCTAGTGTAAGTCAATGAAGTGATTGTGTGCTTCTACAGTGGATCGAGGCTGCTGCAGCCGGCGCAGGTGTGTGACATTTTGAAAGGACTCATCCTGGTGCTGTGCTTCTTCATGATGCACTACGTGGACTACGCCATGATGTACCACCTGATCAGAGGGCAGTCCGTCATCAAACTCTACCTCATCTACAACATGCTGGAGGTATGATGAGCTGTGTTATTCACAAAACAGGAAATGCACACAATTTGAGTTCAATTAAACAGGCACAGATTTGAGTAAAGTACATTGGTGATTCAATTGAGAGAAAATCATCAGTATTTCATATTGCTGGCATTAGGGCTAAACCTCTCAAAGTTGGTTCATTTCATATTCATTCACCAATCAATACTATTCGTCGCCACGTGGTTTTGATAAATGATGGGCCATGAGTCATCGAGACTGATTTATATTCAGGTAGACTTATTGTTTTTGCGTTTTATAGTGGTCAGCTTTTTTTTGTATTGTGACAAGTTGACAATTCTATCCTGGTTATAAGTTTGGTGACAATTTGACCTTGGACCGTTGTTTTCTCACCCGTGACAACAGGTGGCAGATCGCCTCTTCTCCTCCTTCGGCCAAGACATCCTGGACGCTTTGTACTGGACAGCCACAGAGCCTAAAGAGCGCAAGAGGGACAGCATCGGAGTCATCCCTCACTTCCTCATGGCTGTTTTTTATGTTTGTATCCTTCCACGTTCTCTCACTTTTTGGGTGTAGGCTAGGGGACCACTTGGAGGGGAGAGATATTTCGATTCCCTTACGTGGATACAGATATCTTTTAAAGGACTACATAGTCATTTACTATTGCATTTTTTATCTCTTTCATTGCTGAACTTGTTTTCTTGACCATCACATACCAAAGTCCTCCACGCCATCCTTATCATGGTCCAAGCCTCCACGCTAAATGTCGCCTTCAACTCGCATAACAAGTCTCTGCTCACCATCATGATGTCCAGTAACGTTAGTACACAGAAACACACACACACACACACACTCACACACTCAAGTCATTGGGCAAGACAAAAGTACACAGAGATTTTGTATGATGACTCTTGAGTAGAGCAAAAGGAATGAAACTGCTTCTCATTTCACAGTTCGTGGAGATCAAAGGCAGCGTTTTCAAGAAATTTGAAAAGAACAACCTGTTCCAAATGTCCAACAGTGGTAAGATGTGCTTTAGCATCTTATCGAGAGTGAACAGATAAAAGTTAATATACATATGTTCTAAAATAACCTCTTGTTATATTATTTATCCTTGTGTGAAACTAGCTTGTGCTCAAAAAAGGCAGAAGTAAACAAACCAAATTTTGTTTGATGATCTTGATATGGCACGTTGTTAGAATTTAGCAGCACTTGTCGTTGTGTTTACACATGTCATTTGTTTTCTCTGCCAGATATCAAAGAGCGCTTCACCAGCTATGTTCTCATGCTCATCGTGTGTCTGAGGAATATGGAGCAGTTCTCATGGAATCTGGGTAATTATCTTGATAACTGTAGTTAGGGTGGGGCTTATCCAAGTATACCTCATTGTAATTTTAAATGGGGAAGTGGATGCTCACTTGGTGGCGTGGTCATCTCCCAACCCGAATATTGTGGGCTTGACCTTCAGCCCTTCTAACCATGTTGAAGAATCTTTGCGCAAGATCCATTCCAAATTTGCACCTTATTTTTTTTCAACCTTGACCTCATTCTCGCTCTTAGACACAAGCACGCACATGCATGAAATATTACAGAGAAGTCATACGGAGTCAGCGAATGGCTGGACAGTTGGCACAATCCTGCTGCACCGCGAGCAGTTTTACCCTCCAGGGGGAGTCCTCTTGAGCGGGCACAGCGTGACAGCCCGATTGACAACTCCATGACAAGCGTCATCTCCCCGAGGCGCCTCTGAAGGCAAACGCGTGGGCGCTGACTGACAGACGCAGCCTGTCAACCAAACTGTGACACCGCCGCGCTCATTTCAGCCCCTTTTCCATCACTCACTGTTGCTTTCCCGAATACTTGCTTGTGATAAGCTAGTAACGAGATTTTCTCAGAATGAGCCTCAAAGCACATTTCGTGTTGTTAGTCAAATGTTTCGTTGTGAAGATGGGCATGAAGCTTATTATTAAACATGACTGGACTTTCTTTGTAGTGCGGTTTGAACATCCCTTGAAAACTTATTAAGAATGTCTCCTACTAGGAAAGGTTTGGCATTAGTAGAGACATTACACTTGTGAAGTAATGTTTAAAGTGTTATAGTGGATGCATGCATGTACATACATTTATACTAAAACTACTTTGTGATGCACTGCATCACACTGGGGTGTTTCTAATATTTAAATTGTGGATGGACATCAAACTGAAACAAATCAAGCAAAATTGCCACTTTTATCACATGAAGAGCCCCTAAAATTAATTTTGCAATCTCCTTCATGCTAAGATTTCTTAAAATGACTGCCTTTGTGTGATGAAACTGTTGTTATACTGAATACTTTTATTTTGAAGATTTGATTTTCGACCGGATTTGCCGATCAGACCGGGAGAGTTGTTGTCGTCATAGCGCAAGGAAGATGATGAATTAGATAAATGTGCATCGATTCTGGGACATGAATGGCTTAGTCATGTTTTTTTGTACAAAAAAGCAATGGGATGTCTGAAAACTGGGATGAAAATGTAAATAACAAAAATGTGATTGAAAACCATCTCAGACAAAAAAGGCAATTTGAAAAATACAGAAACATTTACAAGCAATTCACTTTCTAATCAATCCGATGAAGTGATTGCGCTTGTTTCTTTTGCTGCAGAGCACCTGTGGGTGTTGTTCCCCGACGTCTTCATGGTCCTCACTTCCGAAGTGGCGGTTGACGCCATCAAACACGCTTTCATCACCAAGTTCAATGACATCACGGCAGATGTAAGGACTGTATTTTTTAATTTTTTATTAAGAAGTCTCCCTCCTCTGACATCTTCTTCTGTTGTCTGACAGGTTTACAGTGAATACAGAGCCAGCTTAGCTTTTGATCTCGTCAGCAGTCGACAGAAGAACGTAAGCAACGACTTCTTCCGACCACGCCCCCAATCTGTTGACATCAAGTATTTTCTATGTTAGGCTTACACGGACTACAGTGACTCGGTGGCCCGCCGGATGGGCTTCATCCCGCTGCCTTTGGCCGTGCTAGTAAGACGCCGCACCTTCTAAATGCTGTTGACCTGCAAATACTCTATGTCAACACCTTGTCTTCTGTGTTTGGACAGCTTATCCGGGTGGTCATGAGTTCAGTAAAGGTGCAAGGAGCCCTGTCATACACGTGTGTGCTCCTCTTTTATCTCGGGTAAGATCCAATTATCTTTAATGTGTGTTGTCTCTCTGAAGCAATAAATAATGGTCTGACGTTGATGCACTTGTTTTGAGCGCCTAGTATTCTCGGAGCACACTATTACTAAACCTGCTCTTATTCCAAGTGTGCAATTTAGCACAGCTATAAGATGCTTGGAAAGCTTAAAACGATTCTAAAATGAGTTTTTTTTGTTTTTGGTTAAGATAAAAATACATCTTTTTCACACAGTAACCCTGTAAAATTATAAAATCTTACACAGGTCCTGCTAACTGACACAAAAATTCACACAGACATTCTGTACAATTACCACCTCTTTTATACAGCTATAGAATAAAAGAACAACATGTTTTACACTAAGATCCTGCAAAATTATCGCCAGTTTCACACGGTACCACCTCTTTCAATACTGTGCTTCCATGCAAGAGTATCAACTCTTTCACGCTAAGAACCTGCAAATTGACCACCGCTGTCACATCGATATCCGGCAAAAGGACCTCTCACTTCAAGCGGAAGCACCTCTTTCACACAGAGAACAGCAATGAGTACCATCTCTTCCACACAGGCATGCTACAAAATGACTGTCCCTTTCACATAGTACCACCTTATTAACAGAGACAATTTAAGATTAACACCTGTTTCACACTGAAGTCCTATAAAATTCCACTTTTCTTACAGTGTCAATATTACCATGTCTTTCTTAAAACCAACGACATTTCCACTTCTTTCACGCTGTTATCCTGAAAATTTACACTCCTCTCACACAAGTAGCGCCTCTTGTACTTGGAGAGCCTTTAAAACTTCTTTTATACAGAGACTGGGAAATAAACACCTCTTTCACTGAAATCCCCCAAAATTACCACCTCCTTCACACCGAGACCCTGTGAAATCACTGCCTGTCAAACAGATCCCGCAAAATTAGTCACTTTAACACAAAGACCCTGTAAAAGGGCCGCCTGGTTTACTCACATTTAAGATTAAAAACAAAATTACTACGCCTTTCATGCAGACTCTGCAAAATTACCCCCTCTCAGAGATCTCGAAAAATTACCGCCTCTTTCCACAGTGACCGCCTCTTTCTCAGAGAGCTGGTTTTTTTTCCCGTTATGCAGTAGAAGCTTTTGCATGCCCATTGACACATTTTGTATCTGCATCTATTTTTAATCATAGCACACTTATGTATGTCATCAAACTGACTCAAAGATTCTCAAAGACGACACAGTTAAACAAGCATCAACATTTTGTCCTCGCGTTCTCCCTATGCTCATTCGCCGTATCCCATCGGCCCGGCGCCATTGAAGAGTTTCCCCTTCGGGGTGAACAGTACCATGTTGTCATCTCGGCTGGCATCTCGGTGGTTTAAAAATAGCCCTTGCTGGAACACACTGCCGTGCCCTGGCAACAGTTCAGCCATACTGACATGCGCTCGCATTTAACACCTCATCACATGCAGCAGCAGCAGCAGCTCCGCAGACCTAATTTTGTCTGCCCGTCATCAGCATCGCTCCGTTTAGCCCTGATGATGGCACACTTGGACCACAAATGTATCACAATGGAACCAGTAGGAGTAATACACACCACTGAACATATGTTCAAGAGCTCCAAAATAGCTTTTAGCTTCATACTAAGAACCAATATATTTCGGTTACCTGATTTTGAAATGGGGCAGCACGGTGAGGCAGTGGTTAGCACGTCCGCCTCACAGTGCAGAGGTTGCCGGTTCAATCCTTCCTGTGGGGTGTTTGCATGTTCCCCCCATGCCTGCGTGGGTTTCCAGTTCCTCCGGCTTTGTCCTACATCCCAAAATCATGTATGGTAGGCCGATTTGAACATTGCCAATTAGGTGTTGGTGTGAGTGCAGATGGTTGATTGTCTCTGTGTGCCCTGCGATTGACTGGCAACCAGTTCAGGGTGTCCCCCGCCTACTGACCGATGACTGCTGGTGTAGTCTCCAGCAAGCGGTTCAGAAAATTGACGAACGGATGGATTTAGAAATGTGAGCAAGTGGTGCACTACATATTTTAGTACACTTTACACAAGGGGAAAATAGCACAAAACTTTGATTCACTGAAGGCTAAATAATCCTAATTTGAGTCATTACCACCAATATTTATTTGTTACTCATTCACTTTGAAATTAAGGGAAACTCCCCAAATTTGATTTGTTTAAATGATATGAAAACTACAGTGTGTTTTACACAAAGCGCCACATCTGTGGCCTTTTCCATAGAGAGAGACTCTGTAAATTTGTCTCTATTGCAGAGACCCTTCAGAATTACTACCTCTTTCACACAGAAATCCTGTCAAATGGTCCCCCTTTTTAGATGGATAATTAAATTGATTACCGTATTTTCTTGATTATAAATCGCTCTGGAGTACAAGTCGCACCAGCCATAAAATACATAATAAAGAAGGAAAAGAGTATTCCTTTTATACTTATAAATCGCACTGGAGTATAAATTGCATTTTTGGGAGAAATCTATTTGACAAAATCCAACACCAAGAATAGACATGTGATCTTGAAAGGCAATTTAAGATAAAAATAGAATAGAGGCAACAACAGGCTGAATAATTGTATGGTATGCTAACGTTACATGACACAGAAACAACGAACTGAGAACCTGCCTGGTATGTTAACATATCAATAGACCCTGTAGAATTACAGCCACTTTCACACAGATACCTTGCAAAACTATCGACCTCATTCACCGGACCCTGCAAGTTGATTGTTTTTTTAATGTTTGCATCTTCCACACAGAGTTCCTATAAAATAGACCTTTCTTTCTCCGTAGACTGGTCACACTGAAAGTTCTGAACAGCATTGTGCTGCTGGGCAAATCATGCGTGTACGTCAAGAGGGCCAACATGGAGGGCAAATTGTTCGAAAAGCCACACGCCGCACCTTCGTCCTCCTCAGCCAAGACTCCCAACAAGAAGGGCGACCACGTTGCGACCAGGACACCCTCAGGTAATACAGCCCTGGAAACCGTTGGAGTCATGCATCTGTAGCCTCTTTCAAACAGGTCTGTGTGCAATCAGAATCAACTTTATTGGCCAAGTTTGTGCATGCCAAACAAGGAATTTGACTCCGGTTGATCTCAGCTTCTGTACAGCATTTAAGTGACTATCAACATTCAGGTGACTAATAACATTTAAGAGGTCACAGAGGTCCTGTAAAATTATTGCCACATAGATGTTGAAAAATAGCCACCTCTATACACAGCGTTGGGTTTTTTTCTTCTCCATAATGCATTTATCACTGATGCGATTTAATCCCAGAGCAAACTCTGTGATATAACTATGCAGTAACCACGTAAAAATTCCAGAATAAGATAATCTCTTTCGTGCAGGGATTGTGTCAAACTGCCACTTTTCTCGCTGAGATCCAATAAACTTGCCGTGACTTTCATACGGAGATTTGGTCAAATGGCCGCCTCTTTCACGCAGCAATGCCAAAAAGAATTACACAGAAATTAATCACCACACTGACACAGGTCCCCCAAAATAGCTGCCACTTTTACACAGAGACCATATGAAACTAAAACCTATTCCACAAGGTCATCCTTTAAAATGACAACCCCTTTCATCGGAAATTTCTACTAAATGACCAGCTCTTCGGCACAGTGGCCCACGTCAACACGAGACCAAGCGTTAAATGTCATTTCATCGCTTCCATGACAACAAACTGTGGCGGACGCCCATTAACACTTGCTTTTCTTCTTGTAAGACTGCACAAATGGTGCAGTTTGGGGCCGTTGTTGCTTTTCGACTCGCACGTCATCAGGCCAAACACCGCCAGTCACGTTTTCCTAGAGGTGGTGCCATCTCATTTGCAGTCAAATCCCCTCAGTTCTCACCTCCACGCGTGGTCCCACCCACACTTCTCAACGGGAGCTTTGAAGTGACGAAAGATCCTGATGGCGTGTCATTTCCAGTCAGCGTTTCCCAGTCACAGAAGCGACAGGACGCCACATCTTTCAGCTGGAGTTTAAAACCACAACGTCAGCTACCATGTTCACCTCACTTTCAACCTCTTGCTTACTTAAGTGCCACACCACCGCACAATTATATTCAAGTGCCTGTCTTTTGTTGTTTTTAAATCATCTGTTAACCAGTGCTCTACCCGGCCACCATACATAGTCTTGATCCATAAAATTTTAATTCTATAGCGGTTTTTGTGTGCTGTGCTATTTTCCATATCAAGGGGAACCACAACATTATGTTTCCGTCTTGTTCTCCACAGATGACACCAAGTCGAACTCAAAACTGCCCTCCGTCCGTCTTTCCTCCTCACCCTCCTCTTCTTCAGTGACTACTCAGCCAGCACCAAGGTGGGACTTTCCTCCACCTTCTGGCGACTTTTCGGCCTCAGCGCCTGCATCGCCACCTCCCCCTCCTCTTGACCAGCCGCCTCCTGTACTCGAACCCTTGCAGCCTGCTCCCTTACCCCCCAAAGTGGAGCAGGAGCATGAACCTGAGGTTAGACCCAAGGCTCCTAAAAAGGACCTTCTGGAGATTGACCGCTTCACAATCTGTGGAAACCGCATAGACTGAGGGAAAAGACACGAGTAAATTACTGGATGCGCATTTCCTGTCGCTTTGAGACGTTTCATGACCGGAAGATTAAGCGAGCTGATAATCAGCATGCAGGGAAGCTGGCTCTGAAAGAACCTTTAAAGGTACGGAAGAGCATAGCTAAAGCCTACACAAAAAGTGTAGGGGGGACTCTCACTCCATGAGAAAGGATTCCCGTCCTGATTGTCACAATGTTGCACAAAATGGGGTTTACAACTTCCTCAAGACCAAGACAATGTTGCGCTTGTTCTTTTGGTTTTATGATTTATAATTGTAAAGCCTATGTTGTTGCTTTTTCTTGATTCAAATTCAAAGATGAGCTAACGTTCGAGGAAGGAGTTGAGTTCAGTTTGCACGTCTGTAGCCACTTTCACACAGAGATCACATCACGCTAAAAACAGAAATTTTAAAACAGAAACCCCGCATAATGATTACCTCTTTAACACGGTAATCCTGCAAAATGACCACAACTTTAATATAGAGAGACTGGAAAATCACAGCCTTATTCTCGCAGATACAGAAAAATTAGGACCACTTTCACCCCTTTGAATACAACCGCCCCTTTTACACAGAGAACCTTCGGAATTTATTCCACTCAGACTCTGCACAATTTCTACCTTTTTTCCGCACTGATCTTCCGGTATTGCAAACATTATCTCAGAGAGAGCCTGAAAAAAAATCACACCTCTTGCTAAATGATCATCACTTTCATACGAACAACTTGCAAAGTCAGAGGCTTAGTCGCTGACATTTTGCCAGTGCCGTCTCTCACACAGAATTACAACTTCTCAAACAAAGAAAACAAAATTTTACCCTTATTCATACAAAGACCATGCAATTATCATCTGCAAAGTGGCCACCACTTTTGCATAAAGACTTTACAAAATTGCAGCCTTTTCTACACAGAGATCCAACAAACAAAAACCATGCAAAAATAATAGCCTTCGTGACACTTGGAAAATCACCATGAGAATTACCTGCAAAATTGGTTTCATATTCACGTAATGCGATACGTCAGTTTCCAACACAGATCCTTCATAAAGACTGTCTTTCTTACGCAGAAACCCCCCAATATTTCTCCTCACGCAGAGACTCAGCAAAATGAAAATGCCTTTTTCACCCACCCTTTTTGATAATAAGGATTCCGCTTCGTAGTGCACAAATCACAAAAGAGCAATCGATTTTCAGAAGTGAACCAAAATAGCCGGACCAATTCTGAGCCTCCATGTAGATGTCCTGCCTGCTGTCCCAATACTTTTGTCCATATAGCGTTAGCACTGATGGAGCAAACTTGCTTGTTGCCTTTTTTTTAGCCTTCACTGCCATGTTTACATCCTTGTCGTAGTCAGAAGGCTTTTCACAATGAAAGCCTTTTGATCTGGAATGTTTTCAGATTTGACTTTGATTGCAATGAAATTATTGTTTGTTCCCTGCAGAAATATGAATTATCCTCTTTTATTCAGATATAAGATGTGACATGTCAGGTGTGATTTATTGATTTATTTAATTTTATTTACGGTACTTCCCACCATGTCGGCGAGGGTGAGTACGTAAGAGAAAGTTTATATGGTTTACTGCCTTTGTTGTAATTATAATAATGAAATAAAATATTTTTGCGGAAGTGCCACCTGTGATGTGATTATAACTCATCTTCTTTTATGATCCTGGCATACCGTTTGCAATAAAACACAAAATACTTCCCTAATGTCACAATATGTTTTCACTTGATCTTTTGTTTTTGTTTTGTATCGTTTTTGTCTTGCATTGAATGATTAGCATCTTGTTTTTTATTTAGCTATGTCATTGTCACAAACAAAACTCATACTTCCTCGTCAACACAGACGATGCAAATTGCTTACTAATTTCATACAGAAATTGCAGGATTTCCCCCTTTCACACGGCAACATTGCAAAATCATAACTTCCTCACTCACAGACACCCAGCACGACCCAGAAAATGTATCACCTTTTTATACCAGAATTGTGCATAACTGACGTGTTTTACACAGAAACATTCTATTTCTTACTTATTTGATCAGTTATCTGGCAAATTACAAAATAGTAAAAATGTACCTTTCACAGGGATCCTGCCAAATTATTGCCTTTTTTTATATACTTTAAAACAGAAACTACAAAAACGACCTCCTCTTTTGCATAGAGACCTCACAGAAAGACTGCCCGTTTCGCGCAGATATTGTGCGATTATCCTGCCTCTTTCACACAGAAACCCTGCAAAATCAACCTCCTTTTTAGCGGTGTCATTTATTTTCAACAAGGGCCAGTAAGCTGAGATTCACCCCCCAGACGACCTCACCTGTCTGGCCCACGAACTTGTATGTCACACTGTACGCTAACACTTATTAGATGACCAATAAGCTCCTTATGAGAGGACGGTCACGTCAAGATCGTTTAAAGCAAGGACGTCCAAACATTTAAACAAATATAGTATCTACATTACCTTATTGGTGACAAATCAAAAGTGTTGAGATGGGCGAGTAACGAGACCGGGTATCAGAATCAGTCTGATCCCAGCCTTATTTATTCTTTGTGGAAGCTGCAGATGCCAAAATATATATATATTTTTAACAAAGTCCTCCTCAACACATTGGCACATCATCATCTGAGTAAAAAAGAAAGGTCTTTGTTCAACATTTATTAAAAAAGATACATTTTACAAAAGTGATAATATTTAACTTTTGTTACAACAAAAATACATATCTTTCAACGTTTAATGCGGGTAGTGTTCTATAGTATTGTTACATATATATATATATATATATATATATATATATATATATATATATATATATATATATATAACTGTACAGTGGACCATTAAAAACATTGAGTCCGCAAATGACCCCAAGGCTGGACTTTAGACAGTTCGGATTCAAAGCATCTGCGTACTCCACAAAGTATGTTTTTGTGCTAATGACCAACTTTCAGTTCTGCTTTCCCATGTTCCTCGTGAGCATCACTCTCAGCCCAAGGCGAAGCTATAGACATCCAATACCTGCGAACGAGCCACAATGATATCATTGTCTGCTCCCTGGAGGTCAGGGGGCCCCTGAAGACAAGGTCCTTTCAGTCAAATGCGCTGGGACCTCCAAAGTGATACAATCTCAACTCCCACAGACATTTTATGGAAAGGTGTACAGCATTTGTGTGTGAGCTGTAACTACATGTATATATCATAGTATATGTATATATATCATAGTAACCTTGGATAGGTCCCCCCCCCCCCCCCCCCCCCCCCCGTGGGAACAAGTGGTACAGATAATGGGATGGATAGAATCGGTTCTAACTAAGTACTCGACAGATAAAAATGTTGTGCAGTGTCCTTTCTTTTCAACAGGTGGTGCCCTTTCCTCCAGTTGCCGCGCGCACCCGCGACGCACGCACGCACGGATGCTGCTAAGCCGGCAGCGCGCGCGCTACCCATTGCGAGTGCGTGCTTGTGTGGGGACTTGAAGCGTAGCGGAGACGGCTGAGAGAGGATCTCCCGGCGTGGAGACGCAGACCACATCGGGGGGAACAACGATGCCCAATTGCCGGTAGCCGGCGCTTGCTACCCGGACACATTTTCTTATCTCAGCCAGTCCACCTGAGCCACCACCCGGAAGGTCCACGCTGCCTTCGAGCGGACTCACGATGGCTAAGAGCGGAACTCTAGTTCTTCTCTGCATGCTGCTGGGCTCCGGGGAGCTCCAAGAACCGGAGCCACGAAGGCTGCCACCCCCGCCAGCCAAGTTGGACTTCGGCTATGTGCCCGCCGGAGTGTACGAGACGGTGGCCCACTACGAACCAGGACCCATCGGCATTCTGTTTCACATGGTGCACACTTTCCTGTGCGCGGTCCAGCCCAACGACTTCCCGAAAGGTAAGCACCAAGATACTTTGTCATTATGCATTAATTTTAATTACAAAATTATTTTTGTAGTGAACTTGATGTGAAAGAGGTGGGACGGATTGAGACCAAGAATCCTTAGTTTTATTCCTTGAATAAACCATTGCCAAATGTACAAGTCTAACATTTTGTTTAACGCAACATTAAATAAATAAAACCGTATTTAATATTTAAAATGCATGTGTGCGCAAATTGAGGCACGTGGGCCAAATATGACTCCCAGACCCTCTGCTTTGCCATTTTAGCTTGAGTTTATTTAATTAAAAAACGGAAAGCTATAACTTGTTCTCTAATGCATCAGTCCATCAGCTTTTTTTCTCTTTTTTTTTTTTAGTATTTAACCACTTGTTTGCTTTAAAACAGGTAAAGCTACTTCTATGCATTGTCTTTTACTTTGTCTGTTTGCCATGCTATCCTACCAGTGTCATGTTATTTTAAAAAACAGAAACTAATTAACCCCTGCTCTAATGTCTCGACATATCAACTTTTTCCATTTATTAACCTCCATAGGTTATGTTACTGACTATAAATCACAACTCTCTTCTTTTATATAAAAACAGCACTAATGTGCCAGCGGTTGTTGGCCTCTAACTGCCATGTTAGATTAGCATTAGCTATTCCAATTTTTTTAATAATAAACTTTTACACTTTAAACTAATAAATAGGTTTTTTTGAATAAAAAAAAAAGTTAAAACAGAACTAGATAACACCTGCACTGTCAACATGCCTACTTTTATTTGTTTTTAATAGCCCCGAAATGTACATTTAGTGATACATGTTTGTTTGTTTTTTCAATAAAAATAATTAGATAAAATGACTGAGGCTGAGTCATTATCTGGTAATGCTAGGCTAACACGGCTAAACAAAGGCTTAGCTCAAATGTACTTAATTGTCTTAACTCTCTTAATTGAATTTTTTTGCACCTTTTTGTAATTTTCACAGGTTTAGTTACGCGTGATAGTGCTAAAATAACATGGTAAATGGATGCACCTTAGTACCGTAATTTTCGGACTATAAGTCGCGGGTTCTTTCATAGTTTGGGTGGGGGGGCGACTTATACTCAGGAGCGACTTATATACATATACATGGGTTTTTTTTTCACTTTTTTGGGCATTTTATGGCTGGTGCGACTTATACTCCGGTGCGATTTATAGTCCGAAAATTACGGTAGTTACTAATGCTAACACAGCAAACAGAGGCTAATCTAACATGTCTAACATGAATTGAATTTAATAAATTGAATCTAACAAATTCAATGTTTCATCAAATAGTGCATTTAGAAATATCCAACACTGTGACCAATGAACCATGTGGCATACTTTTCTGATGGCGATCAACAAACGTTAGCTTTGTGTGACAAGCTTGAGTAGCCGATAATGCTAAAATAACAATGCATTTTTAGAAGTACACTCTAAGTGCACGGCTTCACTCAGACTGCTCTGAAACTCAGAACAATGTTAAAACGCCATTTGGTTATTCACAGTGCACCAAAACGTAGGCGGTCCAACTGGGGACACGTACAATGCACTTACAAGTAGAAAGAGTTAAAACACAAACTGCTGATTGGTTTAAAAAGCTTTTGAAAATTCTCTGAGAGTAGTTAATTAGACTGTTCGTCATGACTCAATGCTAACATAGCAATAAAAACGATGTGCTAATCTCCCTGTAAAATGTGGCATTTTGTGTTTGAGAGGCTCATTACAAATGCTTGTTGCAAATGTTAAGTCATGGAGGCCCAGGAAAACAACAAGCTGATCTAGTGTCACATTGGCACAGGGGTTAGATCTTGTGCGTATAAATAAATAACATCGAGTTGAGTTTTCAGTTCACCAACATTTGCATCTCACTCCCTTTATTGTAACATGTTTTCTTTTTGTGATGCTATTAGTTTGCACTTAATGCAATTAAACACACACACTCCATGTGTATGTGTTTAATCGTGCTGAAAGTGTGTGTGTTTGTGTTTAATGGGGTCTGGGGATGTACAAAGATGCCCTCCTTGTCTAAATCTACAGGACATTTTGCAGATTAGCAGCTCGGTGAGTCACCTTGTTAACTGGCTAAATCTCATAATGCCTTGCACCATATGCTGTTTAAAGTCTTCATTCCATGCAAGTGCTACACACACACACACACGCGCGCGCGCACACGTTGTGATCGAAAGTACATAATATTATAATGGTAGACTTTTCTAATACAGTATTTGGATCCTCACATCATAATATATGAGTTAACCAAAAGATGTCATAATGTATCCATGTATCCTATCTGTACACGGGCATTAGTTATCAATCATTTATCATTAGCTCTATCATATTTGGCTCTTGATTTTGTAGTGAATTGTTATCTCAAGATATAATACTGACAAATTATCACACTGTTCAATACCAACGTCACAATGTATCTTATCATCGCCTGTCACGTGACAGTATTGTCATATTTTCATATATTGCTATCATAACATCAACATTTGATATATTGTATTGTTGTTAGCCTCCGGGGTACTGTATCAATACACCAGTTTGATAAAGTATATTAATATTATAGTTAGTTTTAAGGGGAAAGTAGCCTTATCATTATGTATCGTCTATTAGCTTTCAGAAAACAGTATCAATACACTAGTATTTGATATAGATTTGTATTGTAATATCTCAGAGAATAGTACCTATACACTAAGATTTTATTAGTCTTGTCATGAATTTTTGTCTTTCGTGGTACAGTATCGCTAGACAAGAATTAATTATCGCAAATGACTGAATTAACATACGCTGTCATTAGCTATCAATTTGTACCGTATCGTTATCTCTCAGGTTACAGTATTGATACACCTGCATTAAATATCAACATTGCAAATTTAAATATAGTATAACCATATTTTTTGTGTTTAAAAAAAGAATCTCAATTTGTGTCTTGATTTGAACTAATCATTCTTGTAAAAAAAGAAAAAAAAAAAAAGGAAAGCATTTCCTGGTTTGTGTTATGAAAAATCCATGTGCCTGGTAATGGGGGATGCAACCGCGGGAAGCCACACAACACTTTGTGGCTGCATACAATGGCTGCTTGTGGTTTTGTTTTACAAATGACCACTCATGTCATGTACGAGTGGGACTTGTTGTTGTTTGCAGCTTGAGTCATTGAATAGTGTGCCCACTGTTCTATTGTGAGTGTGTATGAGTGACTAAGCCCAAATATTCAGTGGTGCCTTCATCCATCTCCATGTTACCTCAGGCTGTCCTGTCTACCATCATCAGGAAGCAACTCAGTCATTCCTGCACATGATCTGACTCCAGATCAGCCTAGATCTGTGAAGCACTGATATCAATGCGTATAGTTATCTCGAAGGCTCTACGTTATACCAGCGTCAACTATCAGTATTGCTTTATACTGTATTGTATGAGTATCTCTCAAGATGCAATATTAATCGACTTGTATTGATACGTAACGTGCGGTTTGCGTACTGACACTTATTTTATTCATTTAATTTTTTTATTGATTGTAAAATTAATCTGGAATTGGAATTTTATTCTGCCAAATATTGGAATATGGTTCATTCTAAAAGAACTCCACATCTAGGGAGCCCTAGTACTGATATACTGTATCTGATATTATTGTTAGTGCGGTGAATCAGTATCTTTTTGTAAATTATTGATATCACTATTTGATTATAGTAAAGCATCAATACAACACCATCAAATATTGATATCATGACATCATCTAGTCATCTCTCATTTTAATGTCCCCCTGTAGAGTTTAGTCCGAAGACTGTCCAAGTAGTTTGTCGTTCGTTGTGTTGGTTGTGATTCAACTTTGAGCGACACGCTCTAGTTATTTCAAGTCGTTAACCAATAATTCATTAACAAATGTTTTTCCTGCGCTTTCATACGGCAAACGATGCTCACTTAACCCTGAGGGGAAGAGAGGGAAAGCAGGCTGGTGTTGATGATTTTATTAAGAAATTCTGTTTGAATAGTTGGCTGCCCTGAAGCCTAGAATGCATCCACAGCGTGTCTTTTGTGACTACGATGTTCACAATCCATATTAATATTGCAGACATTTTTGAGAAAAAAACATTAAACAAAATTCTTCTTTTCTAAAGGTTTTCCAATCTGACTTATATCACTGTTGTTCTAGACTACTAATTTATTTTGATAGTCACAAATGTGAATTTCTTCAACATTGTGATATTCCTGCACTGGCCATATGGCGACCAAAGCTATCTTTTTCCACCAAATAGCAAACGCAAAGCGACCTTTTCACGGAACGGAGATGAGCAGCTTGCAGCAATCAGACAAGGCAGCGTTGACATTTCTATCTGCATTCTCTCAGACAAACTCCCACGGTGAGGCACAATCAGTCAAAACAAGCGGTGCCGGAGTGCCAAGCTGTTAAGGCAACAGGGGGTTCCGACCTTTTCGGCCGTCTGATTATGGCTTCCTGCCGTGTCTCGACACAGTGTTGTAACTTTTGGTGTTAACCCTCAACTTATTGCAGTCATATCAATAATTGACATACTGTGTCGAGAAGTCTTGTCGAAATAGTAGAAGTCAAACATTCACGACTGTAACTGACAATGAAAACACTTTGGTTTTAGTTAGGGAAAAATGAGCAGAGGTTTTTACTATGAGGTTGATTTTGTTGTTGAACTATTCTCCTAGTTGTTGACTAATCAATATAATCCAAAGAAAACAAGTCCAAATAAAACTTGACGGTCATGAAAATTCATTACAGGCTGTGAATGTTCTTGGTACCGTACAATAACAAATCTTTTAGTAACCACTTTAGTAACAGTAACCAAAGTTTTGAACAACCGATATTTTAACACACGCAGAGCAGCAACACACACGTATACAAGAAACAGAATGTGGTCATAACAACAACCATTTCTGTAAATTTGAGAACACCGTAAACTTATTTGTGTGGTTTGGACCTTTTTCTTTGTATGGTATAAAATATGAGGCGTAGGCTCAATAAGGTTGAAAAACAAAGCTAAGCCTATTTGTTTTTCAGTCAGTTTCACTGCATCTTTGTGGTTGCTCTAAACATGAGCCCGTCCGTGAGAGTTTAATCCCGGATTGGGATCCATTTCTCTAGGAACAATGTGCTATCACTAAAGGCTATTTTGGCGGTTCACACGATCCAGCAGTGCATTAAATGCTGCTTAATGTCACGTTTTGTGTTTGCCTGTCACAGCGTAGATATTGTAAAATCATTGGGAAAGACGCAGCATTCGTTATGATATCAGTATCTTATAATGACCATGAAATGGTATTGCATCATTATCAGTCAGGGTAGAATGTCAATACAACAGCCTTTGATAACATAATATATACCTGTAAAATTTTCTGGATGTAACTCACAGCTTTATTGTTGTAAACTTTAAAGGCCCCCCAAAAATACATTATTTTCTCTCTTCTATGTTTTTGAATTATTTGGACGATTAATCGGTTGTTGCAATTCTATTCTGCCAAACATGGGATTCGACATCGGCTTGAATAAATTGCCATTGGTTGGGCCCTAGTAGCAGACAAAAGGCCATCGGAGCAACCACAACAGAAAGAAGCTTGATCACGACGTCACAAATAGGAAAGCTAGCAAAGGGACGACTCAATTAACGGATGCATTCAAAATGGCAGAAAGATCGGACCCTTCCTCCGGGTGCTGCCGAGGATTGTTTCATCGTTGTTGGCTTGGGGGGCTGCATTCGGGTCATTGGAGGAGAAGCGAGGCGGTCGAGGCGAGCGTAGATAGCAAGTCATGCGTTCCTGCTTCCTTTGTTCCGCTTGGTTGGCGAGTGCAGCGCCTTCTCTTCACTAGTGGACGATAAACGGCCTGACTCATCTCCGTCACCAAAACCGCTTCCTTTTGGACGCGCCAACCACATGGTCCAAGAAACTTGAATTGAGGCCAAGGATGTTGAACTAAACAAATAACTTAAATGGGTGGGGAGGGGGCTAAATTGTTAACACAAGAAAATTGGATTCTGTGAAACCCCAACCCACATTTCGGGTTTGAAAAATGCATAACCTCTAACAATGATGCCTGAGAGCCAGATCACCAGCTTGGACAACTGGAAGCGCCATGGATGACCTACCTCACCACTAATGATCCCACTTCTGACACCGTTTGTCAACTTTCAACCTAATCTTGGGTTTGTTTGTATGGTAGCGTAGCCCTGCATTGAGGTCTATGGGTTCATTCAACGTTGCATTGGTTTGTAATGTTGCATCATAGCAAGTAGTGACTCGCAGCTACTACGATGTGTCACCTCGCACCCATGTCACAGCCAGTGTCCCGCTTGAGCTTAGCTGACGGGATGGCAGCTCGTCTTCGTGTGTGTGTGTGTGTGTGCAGTGCGTACGCCCATCAATGTGATTCCCACTCGAGGGGGAGGCTGTCATGCCGCAAACATGCCACCGTTTTCTTTTTTTCCTCCTTCCCAGATGCTCATGCGGTCAGCCGAGCGCACTAGCAGCTGCGCAATTGAGCACATTTTTTTTACTATTACACGGGAGGCAGGACGCATCTGGTGAACATGCTAAGTGCTCGGGGTGCGACAGTCCACGGCAAAATATTGAACCCTTCGGTCCGCGATGCACGCGACAATACGCCTTTATGGACCGCGGTATTTTCGTATTTTACACGGATGAATTTACAGGCCACCGTGCGCATGTGTATGTGCCTGTCTGAGCTGGTAAAAAGCCCGTCTTCCTCTGTGAGGTCATGTCCAATTGCTGTGGTGCTCGGGTCAGCACTCACGCGCTCTCGTTGCTTTCTGCAACTGAAGGTGGGTCCGTGCAGCCATTGGGTTAGGGTTTAAATTTGAGGGTTATTAGTTACATTTCCTAATACAGTGTCAAACCAAAGTCAGTTTTTTTTAATCTGTGGTTGTGGTTTTTTAAGGGTTAGGGGTTTGAAGTATGGTTTTAAACTTGGGTTTGAATTTCATAGAAGAGTTTAAAACTAATGTAAAGGTTTCAAATTAAAGTTAGGGTTTCAAACTAGGGTTAGGGTGGGGTTAGGGTTTAGCGTTGCCACCGTGGCGCAAAAATCGACATACAGACGGACTGTGGTTTATCTGTCCCATTGCTAGGAAGGAAAAAACTTGTGTTGTGTAAAAGGCAGATTGTCTCTCCATAGTAACAGATTCTATGGTAACAGTTCTGACCTTGTGCGGAGGTGTTTATTTTGCAGTGCTCATGAAGCAGAGGAGGAATATTGAAACACGCGCTATTCTTTGTATTGGTGGCAGAGTGGCAAATTATTGCTTCATATGGTTTTGCTTAGTTGAGGCCATTGTCCAATGACTCTCGGAATTGAGTTTTTCGCTCATATTTTGGCCATTATTGATAGATGTTTCATTATCATTGAAGTAAACATTGATTAGGAGACTTTGATACCACTCTTTTTCAGTCCAATACCAGTACGCGTATTAACAATACCAAATACTGCTACCACTTATATGCTGTTATGTAATGTCTATAATATGCTGTTTTGGTATGGTCTCCAATTTCAAACTAGGCTTGCCACAAACGGCCTATCGACTTGAGGACCCACTTCTGACACCAGCGATATAAAAATGAAAGTTGAGTATCAAAATTGAAAAGATTTAGTGGTTCGAAACACCTAAACATTAACCATCAAACTAAAGAGACTGCTAGCCTGTTTCCAACCTAACGTTTGGTCCCACTTCTGACACAATTTTGTCACAAATCCACATCTCAGCCCCTGCCTTTGAACTCGTTTTCTGGAGGAGAGAGCAGGCTGATATTAGAATCTTGTGGCGTTTAGAGCCTCAAGTCGGTGCTTTTCGAAAGTTTCTCTGGGATTGGAAAAAAATGAGAGTGTCAGCAAACTTGCCGGTTTATGCCGAGCGGTCTTCCTTTCCCACAGTCCAATTCCACATGGATTGTGATTCCAACCATCAAATTGGCAGAGATAACATCACGGCCGAAATCCCAGAGCGTTTTTTTTGCTTTGTCGTCTTACAAGCGACGCAAGGCTGAATGAAGTTTAGCGACGTGCCAGCGTGTCCCAGCCTGGCTTACATATTCCATATTTATTTTCTCCTGACTTTGTTCCGTAAGCCGGTTAGTACGGAGCTTAGCGGGCAGGCTGATATTAGAGTCTGGTGGCGTTTAGAGCAACTTGATTAAGGTTTTTTTTACTTTTCCTTGCGCATCCATCCATTCATTCATGTCGTGTTTCACCTCCTGCTTCTGCTTTTCTTCATCCGCCATCCAGAACATTCACAGACATTATTTTCTTCCCTCGGTCTGAATTGCCTGTTTTATTTATTTATTTATTGGTACACTTTCAGCCTTTTAGCTCATGGGGGCTAATGCCGAGCGAGTCATAAGACGAGAGGATAAACCCCAGTCCTAACACCGAAGAGCCATGTTCAGCACTTTGAGCGTCGCTATGCTAATTTTATGTTTGAGCTGAGCTCCTTTGAGGGCTTCGAATATCATCAGAAAATAGTAGCTGAATATTCTGTTGGTTGAAAATCTTTTTCAATGATTATCATCAATATTTGAAAGCTAGAGGAATTTTTGGTTCAGGTTTATTCAATAATATTAATTGGTTAGAAATATAAATAAAAATACAAAGAAGACTAATTCTTGTTACTGTAAAGCTATTTTAAGTTCTTCTGTTTGCTTAGGTCAATTCATGCTTTTTAAAATTAGAACAGCCCAAAAAACAAAGCTCCAGTCTTTTAATCTTGTCAGTATCCATTCTTTTGATAATTTTGTTAAGCTACTTCTCTTTTCTCCACTTTGCTTCTGAATGTTGTTAACTGTTTGGCTTGTTAATGTAGAAATAATGCTGCCTCGCCTTCCCTGGGCTTACTTTGCCTCTTGCCTATTTGGTTGATTTTCCATATTGCAGGTTAGGTAACACTGGTATTGTCTTGTCATTGTAGGGGAAACCCGCCATCACACAAAAGGCTCAAAGATTCTCTTTTTTTCCCCCTTTCCTTCCCTAAGCCACGATCATTTTACACCTGGCCTCAAGCCAACAATAGACACTGACAAAAGCCATACAAAGTTGCCATACAAAGTTGCACAAAAACTCCCACATACAATAGGACACACTGACCTTTCCCAAACATTGCCATGTGTGAATTAAGCACCAGAAAATCTGTTTGATAACTGTATGTGAAACCCATTTTTAAATAGTCTGGCACCAGAAATGTATTATTGAGTCCTGTTATTTCATTTATGTACAAGGTGGGACATTTTGTAATGGTTATGTATCAGAGATGCATATTCGTGTTTATGTGAAAACCTCGACATTTTGAATCAAGCAACGGCCTCTGACTCACTGTGTATGACCAATCTCTTTCCATGATGTCCTGCAGATCTTCTTATCAGACTGGCCAAGGACAAGTTTGGAGCCCTTCAGACTGAATATCAAAAGGTGAGTAGACAGACGTAAACAAACTTGAGCCACATGCCAATTTTTCCCCGCAGTGCGTCAAAGAAATTCCCAAAAGTTTGTTTCCCTGCACGCCATGCCATATTTCGCTTGTTTTTATGATTTCTTCTTTGGGTTGATGTTGTTGTTTGTGTTTGCGCCTGCTTTTTCTTTGACGCTTGTGCTTTAATTCTTTGTTTTCTGCATGCATCTTCTTCTTCTTCTCGTGAAACCATCTGATATCTCCTTCAGCCGGAGAACATAGTGCTGAGCCTACAGGTAAAATTTAAAGCTCAAAACAAACTTCACTATTCCCCTCGCGGAAAAGCACTCCCTTTGTTTTACATTGTTATCCATAAAACGAAGAAATGCTTTTCATCCCTCTAAGCAAATAATTTAATGCCTCTTTTACATCTTCTTAACATCATGCAGGGAATGATATATTCTTTTAACTGTTCAAACTGTTTTTTTAACCAGAGGGAATATTGTAATGCGTGTTTAACTGCGTGTATTAACTGCACAGGCAATATTCCAAGTCACTATTGTATGTGCAAAAAGGAATTATGTTTAACTTATAAATGATTGACTAACACAAAGTTAATGTCATTCATTTCATGATTTTGACATTTTAAATCACACTACTATGTAACATTTAACAATTGTGCTAAACCATCCAAATATGTACGACCCCCGTCTAAGAAAAACATTGGATTTGAATTCTCTGATTCTGGAATATTCTATAATGCAATAATATTTTTTTCTGGCATGCCATGTGCAAATCCATTCCAAAACATCCAACTTTGCAAATTAATATGTCAGAATATTGATTTGTGAAATCCCAGAAATGTCAACAATTATTTGCATAAATGCTATATATTATATGAATATAAATATCCAAATATGTGCAAAAGCACTTACCAGTTTGCATTTTGGGGGTTTTAAGCTATTTCTCAAAAGTTAAATCATCGAAAATATCTACACTTGCACAGAAACATTCTGGGCATGCATTTCTGTTGTAAACCATTCCAAAAATGTCTTCACTTGCACAGAAATAATGCTTATGGATCTGCATTTCTGGTCATCTTCACATCACTCTTTCTGGGTTTGCACTTTTCTGGTGCTAAACCACTGCAGCAATGTCCAGACCTACTGGCATTTTGGACCAATAAACCAGTCTTAACTATCCTCATTTATGCATGACAAAATCTGTAAATATGCTTTTTATGGCGATAAACTATTTCAAATTTTAACAAAGTGACGTCGGATTTTGAATGAGTTCGCTTCAAGCATGAAGCTGGAACCTTCTTCCCGCCCGAGGACGCACTAGTGGCTGTTTTGGACATTTTTAAAATCTTAACTACAGCGACACGCCGCCACCTCATCTTTGCAGAAGGTCACATTCTTCCTTCGGGCTCTCGCCAAAACAAAGCGATCGTCCAAAAATAGTAAAAGCTGTAAGCTACGAAGGGGGGAAAATTTTTGTTGCTATGATGACAAGATGAGACAGTGAGTGGAAAATTCAGATTTGGTATGATGGTTTACGATACAATTCATTCCATAAATTTGATGGGTTTTATTTTATTTTATTCTTTTTTCGAGCCTTATATTTAAGTCCAACTTTCTCTGCGGTTGCTCAGCTGGAAGTTCATCCTTTCATCAAAAATTCTGTTTTGCTGCCTTCGTTAGTGATCCGGCAGCACCACAGGGATACATGCATGGATTGATCTGCGAGGCGTGCGCTTTGCATGGCATTGATCATATTTACCGTTTTTTTCCGTGTATAGTGCGCCCCCATGTATAGTACGCACCCCTAAAAATGGCATGCTGATGCTGGTAAAAAGCTTGTACCCATGTATAATACGCACCCAATTTTTATGAATTTTTAAAAAAAAAAAAAAAAATTTTTTTTTTTTTTTTAAGTCCCAATGATCGTCACACACGCAGGGAGGCAATGGGTCCCATTTTTATAGTCTTTGGTATGGTCTTAACTAGGCTGGATGTAATTTTTTTTGTTGGCGTTGATTTCTCCGACTGCCCATAAACGCACCACCGCGCTCCGTGCGCATGGAGCGTGTTTGAAGTGAACAGCAGAGAAGAAAGGAACAAGGCAAAGTGTTGTGAAATAAAATATTACCTGTAATACGGATTTAGGTAGAGAACTGAACTCTCGCTCTTTATATAGCTGACGTGTCTTGCTCATCCGTTCTGCGCATCTGTAATGGCGGCCTCCGTATGATATCCGGTTTGCGTGTGTGCGAGAGCGAGAGAGAGCGAGAGAGAGAGCGCGCGAGAGAACGCTCAACCGTAGCGCGCCGCCGACCGCCCAACTGCACCGGGCTGGTCGATTATTGTGACTGAAATTTAGAAGATATTTTTAAAGTCCTGATGTACTTTCTAAAATTTAAGTGGACCTCAGTGCGCACTGCGGAGGGAGCTTAATTTGGTGCAGCGCGCCGGGCGCTCACTGTCGCATTGCTTAAAGAGCGCCTTTGTGTTTTAGGATGAACAGCAGAGACCAAAGGAACAAGGCAAAGTGTTGTGAAATAAAATATTACCTGTAATACGCATTTTGTTATTTGCTGATTGAAACTGCTAATTAAACTGTGAATTGAAACTAATAGGAAGAAAACAACTCTCGCTCTTTATATAGCTGACGTGTCTTGCGCATCCGTTCTGTGCATTTTATTTCACAACACTTTGCCTTTCTTCTCTGCTGTTCACTTCAAACACGCTCCATGCGACCGCAATGCTCTCGTATCAGACGCTTGCTCGATCACCTGCTCGTTTGCTGTCCCGTGCGCGCACGAAGCGCGGTGGTGCGTTTACGGGCAGTCGGAGAAATCAACGCCAACAAAAAAAATTACATCCAGCCTAGTTAAGACCATACCAAAGACTATAAAAATGGGACCCATTGCCTCCCTGCGTGTGTGACGATCATTGGGACTTAAAAAAAAAAAAAGAAATTAAAAAAAAAAATTTTTTTTTTTTTTTTTTTGTACCCATGTATAATGCGCACCCCGGATTTTAGGACAATAAATTAGTAAAATTTTGCGCACTATACACGGAAAAAAACGGTAATAACACCGCAGAATGGTTGATTATTACTGCTTTCGTACAGGTTCAGCAAATTTTTCACTGTGTACGCTAATCCCATTTATACACACAATAGAGATGCCATTTCATCAAAGAGCCTCTAGCTTTTCTGCATCGTCCCTCCCTTCTTTCCTCACTTGCACGCAAACACAAATGGATATTTGTTTTCAGATGATAAACCATCCTGAAATGTCCATACTGGTATATAAGCACGTAGGGGGGGATGCATATTCCGGTGCTAAACCATTCCAAAATGTCCACACCTGTAGATAGAATAGCGGCATTCAATGTGACTACCGCTGTAGGGTAAAAACTGTTGGCGAATCTGCTAGTCCTTGACCTAATTGATCTGTAGCGTCTGCCTGATGGCGCGTTTGGATTTGCATTTTCTGGTGCGAAACCATTTCAGAATGTTTCCACTTGTATACAAACACACGGTGAGAAACAATTTAAAATATCCATATGTGCGCACGTATTTACTGTATGGCTATGTTTTGTTTGGTGCTAAAGAGATTTGTCCGTATTTGCATAACAACAATAGGCGCTAAAACATTCCAACAAATAATCCTAAACCTGGATGGTGCTGAACCACTCTTGTACACAACTCAATGGCTACTCCTTGACTGTCATCCCTGACTCACTCCCTCAGGCGCTCTACTACGAGGTGGGATTCCTGGTATGTGCGGCGGTGGGTGTCCTGTTCACCGTCCTGGTGCCTGTGGTGGGCCTCTTCTTCTGCCTGTGCCGCTGCTGCGACAACTGCGGCGGCGAGATGCACCAGCGGCAGAGGAAGAACGCCGACTGTCGACGAGGGCTGCTGGGAACTCTGCTCTTCTCCACCTCGCTGGTCATCACGTGAGTGTGCCACGTATATGGCGTAAAAACAGTGCACGTCAAGTGCAAGTCTTTCGACACTAAACCATCACAGAGTATCCACAGAATTACACAGCGCTGCATTTTTGGGTGCTAAGATGTCACAAAAATGTCCACATTTACATATAACCACATACGTACATTTTATGGTTGTAAAACTTTCCAAAATTATAATCCATGTACAGATTTACTTTACTTTTTATTATTTACTTTAATATCTCAAATTTCTTTCCCCTTTGAAATAAATGGAAATGGCATTAATCTGTTCCAGTCTCCCAAAACATATCAAGTGCAACAAAACATTTTGTAATGTGGAACAATAGCATTCTACATTATTGTCCTTAACAGACACTGATTACATAATTCAGTGGAATGTAAAGAAATTCAAGTTTTACTCATCTGGCCACCATGCAGTTTTACTCTGGGTGTTTCTGGTTCTATCTAGATTTAATTTAATTCAAAGTCTGAAGTGGGGATGATTAAAAAATAAAAAAGGCGCCATGAGGTTGGTTTTGGTCCTCCTTTCACTCCAGCGTCTCCTCCAGTCACTGGGGAGATTTAATAAGTAATGACGCTCCCTGGTGTCTGCTGGTCGTGCTTTGGAATTTCCAATAAGTCAGACTCTTTCCAATCACGGAGGAAAGTCAGCTCTCGTCAAAGTAAATACACCCCTGCCGCATTGCCATGGTAACACTTTCTTTTCCCACTGACAAAAAGGCACCAGAACACATTACCAGTGTGTATGGATGTGGAATTTAAACATTTTTCAAGGTACAGGCAATCTTTTTTTTTTTTAACTTCGTGAGACAAAATGCGAGTTGCGAGCTTCAACTATGCCACCACTCAAGTATATTGACTCCAACACCTGACTGGAACGGATAAATTAAATCCATTGCGTTACAGGCTCGGTTACGAATGAAATGCGCGAGTCAAGCTACTGCTAGTATACTAGATAATGTTCGTGTGCTATTTTGGAACTTTTTAGAACCAAAAACTGCATACCCATGCAGGTTATACATAGTCAATGAGGATGGACATTTTACAATCCAAATGAGTTAGTGTGAGTGGGCATATTTTAGTTTAATAGCAAAAACTACATCAGTGTGTTGTTGTTTTATGAGTGTAAACATTTTGGAATGCTTTAGCAGCAGCAAATGGATCAGGATGGCCGTCCATGTGTTTGTACACAGCAGCTGACATTTTGGGACTGCATAGTATCTTTTTATTTTTTAGACAGAAAGATGGAATGGTTGTGGAACAGAAAATCCATATGAAAGTGTTTGCACACTTTGTTTAATCCCAAGAGTACAGTACATGCAATGGATATGCATTTTCTGGTACGAAACCATGCGAAATGTCCACATTCTCACATAGACAAACTAGATGTTATGTGCTAAACCATTCCAAAAATATCCAGATTTGAGCATATATTGAATATAGTGCTTATGTGCAAATTGCACAACCCAATTTCTGCTCTAATTCAAACAACTAGACCGTAATGACATCAACGTTATTGTTGTTATTTTTGCAAATGCGTCAAAAGACAACTTGTCTCACGTCATTACCCAGCATGCATTTCCACGCTCTATTTTAGTCAAGGTCTGTCTAACACCATTAGCGCAAAAGGTCGCAGCATGACGAGTTAGGCGAACCCCCTACCACAACAATCCTACGGGGGTCTAATTAATGATAATGTCGACGCCACCTGCCCATCCTCAAATCCATTAAATGCCTCCTCCATTGAACCCCGTAGTAATCCAAGATGAACATCAAACTACGACATTACTATTATTATTTTAATATCACAAAAAAAATTGGTGAAAAGTAGCTCAGAAGGTGTCCTGAATGAGCTCATGTGAATGGGTCTGTTATATTTTTCCCCTATAACAAAACAAAAACTACCGGTCTTGGGAAATGGAAATGGTATCGGCAATCACACAATAGTGCATGAAAGATTCCAATAAGATGTTAGCGTCGGAGATGAATGGTCATCTGTGCGTGCAAATGCAGGACAAACATCTTCCAGTGACTCACATTGCAATAAATTGACTAACAGGAGGCGGTGAAATCTACTAAATGACGCCCGCAAGGGGTCCAAGCGTAGGCAGAAAATAGTCGCAGAGAGAAAAATCTAAAAGATGATAGTGGGAAAGGGAGTGTGCTGGCGAGGCAGGGGGGTGGGAGAGCGCAGTGAAGCAAAAAAGAGCCATCCCTAGTTTTCTGTTCATGCTTTTCAGTGACGGCAATCTTATAAAGTCCAGCACGTATATTGCTAGCCTACTAGCACTCACTTTCAAAAAGGTTGATGACCCTTGATAAAAATGAATTAAAAAAACATGCATATGATTTTGTTTACGATCATCGATCGATCAAGTATGTTTTGATGATTTGTATTTGACACCAACAAATCTAAAGTGACCTGCACGACTTCATGAAAAAAATTCTAAAAGTGAACGTTGAGAGTAGGTGACGGGTAAGCAATGATCTTTCATCTCTCTTGGCCGGGAAGATTTCTGTCTCTATAAATAGCTTCAGTATAGGATATACTGTCGATTTGATCCTTCTTTTATTTCTTGAGTCTGCGATTAAGAGAAACCCGGAATGAAAAAGCTGCTTTGACTTTTGCGCTCTCTTCCATCTTTGACTCCAACAATCCTTTTCTTTGGGGATTACTTTTCTCTTTCTCTAAGCTTCAAAGCGGCTGACTGCACTTGTTTTTAAAAAAGAAAACTTGTTGAAAGTACTTCGGGTCAAACTTGGTGGTTTCACTCGTTGAGCGCTGTTAAGGTAAAATGGCGTCAATGGGAATACTAACGAGAAGCGGCGTGACGTCATTTGCCGCCAACTCTGTTTTCAATTGGAATAGGTGGAGAGAAAAAAAAGATAAACTCATTACACGTACGGTATAACCATACGTGCTTCTACATGCGAGTCTGAAATTGTGGTAAGGTTTATTGGTCACTCAGTAGATTTTATATTATTGTTGTCAAGATAACAATTTTGATGTGTTTACCTGAATATGAAACTCTTCCTCCATTCATTTCCTTCAGGGAGAAACACAAGCCTGTGACAGTGATGGTATCTTGGCAAATAGGGGATTTATTGTTGAAAACCTTTCTTAGTGAGAGCCAGCCTTGGCAGAGGTCTGCACTGTCCGTGTGGCTGTGCTCGTTATTGTCTTGTTGTGTACAGATGATGATGGAGGTTTACTTCCATTCTAGTGAAAGCAGGGAGGGGAGCCCGGCCGCTGAATGCAGGCCATTGTCAGCTTGGCTACGAGTTTCAGAACCGGCAGACCGTGTCAACTCATAATAGTGGCCTACATTCACACCAGTTTGATGCCCTCCTTCTTCATTTTCTGATTTACATGGGTCTGTTGGCTCGGATTCAAACGGGAATTGCATAGCCTCTCTTAAATTAGTGGAGGTAAATGTTGCCCCCTCTAGTGGATGATTTGGCAAGGACAAGAAGACTTAATTTTGTGACTTAATAATTCATTTCTTATTTCCTGTAGACATTTTGAATGGTTGATTGAGAGATAGTTCAATTATAAGATATCCTCACATCTACTATTTTAAATCAGTTGTTAAATTGTCTATGTATGAATCCTAGACGAGTGCACGTGTTAAACAGGCAGATATAGAGAGCATCAAGTTCCAATTGCTCCATCCAGTCCCGCTACCTCAGGTTTAATTTCTTGCACAAAAACCTGGCATTCCAACAGGGGTGTGTAGAGTTTTGACATCCAAAAGGAGATAGGCGGATGATTCAGATGATCTGAGTTACAAGGCACCTGTTTGGTTTCAGCATCTACAGGATTATACACGTTGCATGAATGGGATTGTAAACACAGAGGGGAAGACGGGGATATTCCTGCAGGGTGTTCATCTCAGGACTGGAAAAGATGAAATGCGCTTTGTACACTCATTAACAACAGAAGAAAGGCCCGGGCCTCGCTTTGCACATTGTGTACCCCTTCGGAGAGAAAACCACAATTGTCTTCACAGCCTTCCATAAGATTCAAGATGATCAAATTTGGACGTTTGCAACTTGTGCGCTTGGAAACATGTACACACGCTTAATCTATAAACACGTAGATATCTCGTCCTAGCTGTGAGCTGCTGAGCTGACAATTCTGCAGGGATTGAAGGTGAGTCATGAAAGCAGCTTAATATTATGGGCTGCCGTCGCCTTGATGTTGCCGGAGCTAATTAAGCCTGAGACGAGCCGCTCGGGTCTGCCTGATGAGGGCAAAAGGACTGCAAGTTTCCTTTATATATATAATGACAAGGTTTCAGAATAAAACACTGTAATAGATGCACACTGCTTTTGGGGGCGGAAATAAGGTTCTGCGTGAAAGGGACAAGCACATAAATAATGGATCTTTCATTATGCAGCAAATTTGCTAACCCTAACTGCCTGAAAGAGGCTAATGTTCGGCTCATTGTGCGTGTGCAGACTGTAGAGGTGATGACGTACTGGGGCTTGCTTGCTCCCACTCACAGGCAATGTGTTGTCATTCTTGGTTTTGCCAGGATTGGTGTGTTGTGCGCATACGCTGCCAACCAGACTCTCAGCGCTCAGGTCAAGAACATCCGACGTCTGGTCAACAGCAACATGAGGGACCTGCACACCTTCGCCAACGACACGCCAATGGTAGGATGACAACTTTGGCAGGTTCACTACACTTTTCTCAGAATGAAATTTGACTCCATGTTCCGGCTGCGTTACATGACGTAACTTGCTTTCGATCAGGTCTCATTTGGAAAATTCCCCTTATAGGAGTCTAGCCCTAGGAGTTGAAATTCTATTAAAAATACCCAATAGCCAAACTTTTAAAATAACCAACTTCTTGTCTTTCTGACGCGCGTTCTCGAGGCTTTTTAAGTATCCTGCCATGCTAAAAATTATACACCGTATTTCAAGTCATTAAATGAAAATGTTCACTTTCACACATGGGTCCTTGAGAATTTTCGTATGTCCGCTTGTATTCAATCCACGTTGAAACTGGTGTCGGGTTGGATTTTATATACTTTTTGCGCTGTTGAGTGATGTTCGGTACCTCTTAAATACACAGTGATGTACAGTACACGTTTGTTTGTGCTTCCTTTTTGCAGCAAATCGATTACCTCACCTCACAGTATGCCATCGCCAAAAACCAAGTCCTCCACGATGTGGAGAGTAAGTCCTCTCCTTGTCTAACTCCACCCTCTAGTGGCAAGCTATATAACCACATATTACAATGATTCTAAATTACTGAAAACATAAGCAATACCTTGGAATGATATCCCAAAATATGATTTGATTCCTTATTTTTAAGAATTGTTCATCAGATCCTTAAAAAGTCAAAAGCAACAACATTTTGATAGAATTGGAGCCTTTCAGAAAGGCAGCCAATTTAACTTGAGTTTTCCAAATATGTTTGATTCCTTGCCTACTATAAATATTTGTGATCATTCTTACTTCATAGTTAATTATCAGAACATAAACCTAAAGCCAAGATGTTTGCCAAAATGTTCTTTCTTTCTTTTTGTTCCTGATTATATTAACTGAAAATCATACAGCACTGCCAAAAGATTATCTGTTGATGACCTTCTGTATTGTGTTTTCTTTTAATATCTGGTTATTTCCTTTTGCTACACAGACATAGGTCCGCTATTAGGTGGAAGGATACGCGACGCGTTGGATAAGGAGGTGCACCCGGCTTTAGACGCTGGGCTTAAAATGACAAAAGGTGCGTATGAGCTCCCAGTTTCATATCCTGTAGTGATACCATCAGGATGGCAGCAATACAAATAAAGTCGTATTCTTTCTGTGAAGGGATGGTGAGGAGAATTGATCTAAACACAAATACTCAAATATATACAATGGAAAAAAAAGTCTACAGTAGTAAAGTAACAAAAAAAATCAAGTAAAAATAATGAACCAGTATCAAGTAAAATAATAGATTCAATCTATTTAAAAAATATATTTAAAAAAAAAAAGCAAGGATTTTTTTCTGTTTAGTTTAGTATCAAGTAAAATAATGATTTTAAAATGCAGGTCAAATTGTGGGAAAACTGTTAAAATAGTAAATACAAATCAGGTCAGATATTCTAAATATTAGCTTTTTTCACTAAAATGTAAAACAATTGAAAAGCTAATAATGTAAAAAACTAAAATAATTAAAATTTTAAAATTTTACTGCATAACATATATTTTTAATATATTATGTAGTTAGTATTGACAAAAGTATCGAGTTAAATTCTCGAATTAAACAATTTCTAATAGACAAATTAACCAAAGTAATAAAAAATCAAGTGTAATAACAACAAAGATTAAAAATAGAGTAAAATAGTAAAATAAAGCAATCAAACAATGAAGAAATCAAGTGAATCAATCAATAAGAATCAAGTTTAAAATAAAATGAATAGTGAAAAAAGCGCATGTAATAAAAAAAGTGAAGGGATTTTTTTTAATATGGAAGTAACTAAAAATAAGTAACTATAGAGATTGTTGTTGTGTATTTTATCAAGTAACAAATGGTGCCTGCTGTAATCAAAATCAGGTAATGATTCTGTGATAACATTTTGATGATGTCATAGTTTAGCCTCTTGTTTTTTGCTTTTCTTTCATTTCGGTGGATTGTTGTAAAGTGAAAATCGACCGAGCCATTAAAGGTAAAAGGAATTGAACCACCACCCCCAATCGAACCTCAAGTCTGGTTTTCCCCTGGTGGTGTGCCCTCCCCAGAACCTCAACCCTCGGTCCCCCTTCATGGCCCCCTTATGTCAAATTAAAGACCACTTGAACATTAAAACTGCACTTTGCACAAGCTTATCAAGTTTATAAATAAAGACTATAATTTAGAGACTTCAATTTCCATCTTCTGTGACTGGTATCATGCATCTCTTTGTGTTGTCTGACGCGAAGGAGTAGAAATAGGAGATACGAGGACTCGCGAGCTTTTTGTGTGTGCTGTTTGATTGAGGGAAGATGAAGTCAGCTTCAAGTTAGCTTCTTGCTAGGGCAAATCCCTGCCCAGATAGATTCTCAGTGAGATTTGGGCAACTTTTTGTCAATAAAGGATGCTGTTTTGGATATTCAATGATATTGATGTTGTTTTTAGCATTTTTAATTTGAATATACATTGACCTAATGGGAGATGGAATGATAAATATTGAAAACTTAGCTTGAGAATTTCTGCTTGGTGCAGTTTTAATTCAATTTTATGAATAATGAATCTGAATAATATCAACGTCAGTTCCTGTTTTTTCCTATTTCCCTGCATGCTGAGTACATTCAAGAATGCGAGAAGACTCATGCATGCCCCGATCCCATTGTAAAATGTCCCCCAAAGGGCGAGTTTGTCATTTTCTCATCCTTCGCTTGCTTGTTATGTCCCCTGGTGCTTGGCAAACCTTTAATTGCCCCATGTACAAGGGCAGGAACAAAGATTTGCATCTCATTTGAAAGCTATTAAAATGTTATTTTTCATAACATTCTCATCCAAGTAGTTGCTGGGAAGATTTATCATTTTTTGTTTTTACACGAAGACAAACGCTCATAGCGTACCTTGGAGACATAAAAGCATTTTGAATAAATAAAAGTTCAAATCAAAGGACATGGGCTGCATAGATACGTATATAGTGCAACAATAAACAATATGTCAACACTTCTTTAAAGATGTAACGATATTGTAATGGTTAAAGTACATCAATAGCAAGATATCGGATTGACTCGCTAGCCTACCTAGCCTGAAATATGGTCAAGAAAGATAGATAAAGACATAGATTTAGGGATGGCTCGAGAGACGGATAAAAACAAGATAACTATACTGTATATCGTAGTTATTGATTTCAAGATGGAGGGTGCATTCCGGAATTCACGCCGATGCCCATGCACTAGCACTATTCTAAGAGTGGTTGTTTATGAAGAGGCAGAGTTAATTATTCCATTCACTTTCTCAAACTTGCTCGCTGGATAGTTAATCTTTTAGTTTATCATCGACCAGCACGATAACCAGAACATTAGTTTGCCAAAATATGACCTACCTAAAATAGATCATTTATTTATATTTGGAGCCCCCGAAAATATCTTAGACATTTTTAAATTTACCCTTAGAAGTGAGAATTAACTCTACAGAAAGTAATGAATGGAAGATTCTAACATGGTAGCAATTTAAATAAGCAACGTTATTTATTTTTTTCTCAACGATAGGTTAGCTAGCTAGCTAAATATTTTCATTTGGTAATATTAACATGGTGCTCTCATTCTGCAGCCATGCGTGAAACTAAGGAGGCCCTGGAGAATGTGAGCGTGTCCCTGCAAGTCCTGCAGGAGGCCACGGGCAAGCTCGACTTTAACCTGAGCCTGGTCCGGGCCAACATCAAGCGCTCCCTCAACGACCCCGGTTGCCACGATGAAGAGTCGGATGCCACCTCGGCCCAGCTGTGCCGGGGCATTCGCCAGTCGCTCGAACAGCTGCACATCAGCGCCAACTTCACACGGGTACCAAGCATACACATTTTAAACGGATTTATGTATTAGGTGTCAACGTTGATCCAAAATATATAACGTTCTTGAATTTTAGATTATTTTTAAACATTTGATTCATCATGTAGTATGTGTGTATTTTTAATTAAATGTATTCATTATGAATATTGATTAAATATTTGTATGTTTTATGAATCAGTTGTATTTCTTAAAATACATGTATAATTTGTTAACATTTGAAAACAAATGTTGACCTTCATTTTAAAGAAATATCTCTAGAACGTCGTCAAGTGAGTGTACAAAAATGAACAAACAATTGTTTTTGTTTGTTTGGATACCCTAATTTATTTAGCCGGAACTACCTTTTGTGTTTACAGAGCATTCCGTGCATTTTTTTTCATTTAATTAACTAAAATGAATCCAACGCTATTGACGTTTTGTCGTTTAAATAATGCAATTCCATTCAACATTAATTCAATATATGTATTTTGGTGTTTATATAACGAACAAAATTTCGCAGAAATAAGTCTCAATGAATTTTTGTGTGCTTTGTTAATTAATGAATGTCTGATTGAATACAGTGCAATTGCCCAAACGACATGTGTGGCTATTGTATTTTTTATCATTTCAGCTTCCCAATGTAAATGCTCAGTTGGAGAAGATGAATGATGTGTTAAAAACAGACCTCAGCGCCGTCATCAACAAGGTGAATGGAAAGTCTTTATTATATCATTATTTGACATTGATGTTGTTGATGACCTCTGGGGAAAAGAACATAAAAATATGCATTTGAAAAAAATAATAAAAATATTGTTTCGTCATTTAGGGTTACGCATCCTTGAACGACACGCCTTACATGGTGATGGTACAGACCCAGCCTGTTGTTGACCGTAAGTAAAAAAAAAAAAAAAAGAAAGTTTGGATTTTGGAAAATTTTGAAATTAATGTGATTGATTTTTATGGACACTAAAACTCTTGTATTTTGCTTTCACTGAATCTGTATTAGCAATGCAGAGTTTAGTGGACAACATCGGTGAAAACATAGGCAACCTGTCCAAAGTGTTGCCCGTACAAAACTCCTTGTCCAAGTTCACCATCTTCATCAGCCACGTCCACGCCAAGATTGAGGACCAGTACCCTGAAATTGACAAGGTGGACTTCTACAGGTCAGACCACTGCTGTTTGTGTCATCAGTGTGTGAAAGATTACCCAAATTTAAAGGATGCTTGATTAACATGTAAAAATAATTAAAATGGATAGATAGTCCCGTGACCCTTGTGATGATAATTCAGAGAATGGATGTGAGGAAATAAACAGTTAACAAATAACTACTTGCATCCATGTTGACTATAACACAAATGGAGGTTGATGTCTGCGTGTTGCATTTCAATGATCCTATTTCCTTGCACCTTGTGTTGCATGTGGGAGCATCAGGTGGACGGGTTGCGTGGCTTTGTGCTGCATTCTGGTACTGGTGCTGGCCTTCAACTACCTGGGCTTACTGTGCGGCACACTAGGATACGACAAGCACGCCTCGCCCACTACGCGAGGCTGCATCTCCAACACGGGAGGCACCATGCTCATGGCGTAAGAAATAGATCCTCATTTCTGATAGCATCTTGAATTAAAAACTTGCTTTATTGGACATAACCATAAAAAGAAACTGAAATCTATACTTTGTTCACCCGGATCCTAAATGTTTATACTACAGCCCAAAAATATTTTCATTTGACATAAGTGTAATGCATGTTTTTATAGGGATCCCCATTTTTGACACCACTTCTAACAAAATAAATATTAAAATGTAGTTCTGAAAAAAATAGCCGCACTGACACTGTTGATATTGACATTTCTAACAAAATAAAAAAAATAAAAAATAGCGCTATTAGGCCTAAAACAGAGACCATGTTGAAAAACAAATCCCTCCTTCTGATACGAGTAACAAAAACATTGTTCAGTTGGCCTTAAAAATAATTCTGCATATTAAAAAAATATTCCAACTTTTGACTGAAAGCTGTTTGTTGGACATTAAAAAAATAGTATTGCTTCTAATATTGACTGACACCACTTGAAACAAAAAATACTGGGGTTCTAGAAATATGATGCCCCATTTTAAAAATCGTTCCCCTGCTTCTTCATTACTCTTGATTTGGTTTTATCATGATTGTCATAATCATGTGTCTCCTGGTTGTCAGTGGCGTGGGTTTCAGCTTCATCTTCTCCTGGATTCTGATGGGCCTGCTGACCATCATCTTCCTGGTGGGTGGCAACATGGAGAAGCTCATCTGCGAGCCGTTTCACACCAAGGAACTCTTTAAGGCCAGTGCTCAAGTGACCAGTGATTACGATATTTCAACACTATTAAATTTGATTGGTTGTCACCATTCACTCCCCTTACTGCTTCCCAACCCATCTCCAGGTGGTGGACGCTCCATACCTGGTGAATCCTGAGTGGAGGAACTTCATCCCGGGGTACTTGTACAACGATTCAGAGCTCGATCTCACGGCAGAGAGCTTGTACAGGTGAAAATACGAAGTGTTGATTTTCAAAAATATATACTTCTACATACACGTGACTTAACCAGAAATGACTTTCTCCTGACTTCTGATTAGTAATATTTCCTGCATTTGTCTGGTACACTATAATGTGACCAGTCGAGGGTTTTTGTTAACACCAGAGGAGGGGGAGTAACAGCGTTTTGTTTTGTTTTTGCTATGGAGCTGTGTGAGATCATTCCTTGTTTTCCAAACATGTTGAGCTCCATTGTGTCCATTTAAAGCCACATATACATGACGTAGCGGTGTAAACCTGAAGTCAGATTTACACTGTGCAGACTTCATGCATCAGTGGCTAGAATAAACTTCCTGTCAGGAGGCTAAAGTGTGTATTAGACACTTCCTGTTGTGTTCACTGGGTGGCAGCAAATGCTTTGACTAATAGTCCCCTATGTGTGTGTGTCCTGCAGCACTTGCAAAGAAAACAAAGGCATCTACTCCGCCCTGCGCCTGGACAAAGTTTTTAATGTATCATCTTTCCTCAACACCACAATGGTCAGTGAATGCAACATGGCTTCTTACTACTCTGCTATACAGCTGTTTTTTTTTAATTGATTTGTGAATCATATCACTATAAACACATGTGGCCTGGGGGCATTGCTTTAATGTGAGAATGATAATGGTAATAATAAGTGAAAATTAATAATAATTGATGATATCTGATACTACTACAAATAATCATGAAGTACCTCCTTTCAAGGGATACAAGATATAGATAGTTTTTAGAATTTAATATTTTGTAATTTGTTGTACTAATTTAGTAGTAGTAGAAACTCTAGTAAAAGCAGGAAAAAACATTTCACATTTTGTTGTATTGTTGAATTTGTAAAATAAATATATATATATATATATATATATGAATGAATACAAAAAAATATGTTAAATCTGAAAACATATGCAAATGTGCCATTCAAATTCCGAAAGCATTTAATAGGGCATTAAAATACAAATATTTATTTTCTGATAATTTGTGCTATTGTACCAGACGATTCAGCTTGAAATTATGCCCTGAAGACGTGTGGATGGGAAAACAACACATTTTCATTTTTTAAATGTTTATATTCACAATTATCAGATTTTTGATTTTCAACTTGTAGCTCGTTGAAAGTGTGCCCAATAAAGTTAGTTCCACAATTTGTTTGTCTAACGTATTTATTTTATACTCTCCCAAAAAGCTGTATGCCCCTTCTACAGCTTAGTAAATAAAACATTTCCGCTTTTTTTGTGATGGGCTTGTTTTCTCTGTTGACAGTTCACAGCGGACATGGTAACCCTTTTGAGCAGCGTGAAGATTGACCTGAGAGGGATCATCTTGCTGGAAGCGGAGAGCAAGCAGAACCTTCTGGATTTCTCAGAAGCGGGTCTGTCGGAAATAAACTACGCAGATTACCTGGAAGAGGTGACGCATTACTTTCAAAATGAGATTCATAGCTTTTCTAATGGACAAAAATTCTGTGCACATTCCTCGAATTGATCTTCAAATTAAATTTTGTGTGAATGAAGTGTAACTAAATCGTATAAATGTGGTTTCTCTCCCGCAGGTCAACAAAGGCGTCACAGTGGTGGACCTGCTCTCATTTGCCAAAGAGCTAGAAGCTCAGACAGACCTGATGGTATTTAACACCCCGCTCGGTTTGTCCGTTTCGTTCAATTATTCATGTTGAATTACGTCTCCGCTGGAGCATCTCTGCCTGGCCTAGTAGGGCTTTGCATGAAATCAACAATTACTACTTGTATACAGTTGTGAGACAAACAAACAAAATACTTGATGAATTGAAAATTGTTTGCTGTTTACAGCGGAAGCAGTTATTCATAGCCAAATGCAACAACAGATAATGACATTAGACTCAATCACCATTTAGTATAACAATGCAAAATATGCGGCGATCCGATGGCGCCATATTACCAACACTGTAATATCTAACAAGGTATGTATGTTTTTTGCGTGTGATCCAGCCTCGAGGTCCTCTGCAAACGTCTCTGAAAGGTCACGCGGGCACCGTGCGACAGATCCACAGCCACCAGGTGGTCCCCATGCAGCAGGCCATGGTAGGTCTCCCACTAAAGCCACGCCCATTTGCCATCGCCATTTGCAGCCCCTCCCTTCTTTATTTAGTTATGTTGACATTTCACATTTTAAATGAGCTGTTGGGCTTTTTAAGAAGACACACTATCTGTTTCAATGTACTTCTTTATGCTTGTTTTCTATTTTCAAGAAATATGTTAGAGCCAGGGTAAGCAAGCACATGGGTGTGTTCATCATGTGTTTTTGTCATTTTGTCACTTTGTGCAATGTAAAAGCGTTGTTTGCAACAAGTGGTGCAGGTAGCATGTCATTTCTTTTGGTTTACTCGGTTACACACTTGTTTGTGTATTTTCTGTGCTTGGCGGAGGTCATACAAGCGATTCTGAACTGCACTACTTGGTGTAAAACTGGTTACTAGAGTGGTTTGTGTTTTTCTGATGGCACACCTGAAAAAATGTATCTCATTTTAAAGGATACAATCACAATGTGGGTTTCGCGTGTGTGTCTGCGTGTGTGTTTTTATGCTTGTGTGTGTGTCTTGGTGTAAATCCTTCGAAGCAGTGACTCCCATCCACAACCATTTCAATTTTAATCGGTCAGAAAACTCTAGTTTACAACATATCTCAAATCTTCTCAATATCTTATTGAGGAATTCACAGGACCACACTTAACTAAGCTGTTTTTGCTTAAAAAATAAGAAAAAAGGAAAGAAGCGATCAGTCAAGTCACTCATTAGAAGAGGGTAGCACTTGGTTGGGACACACTGCTTTAAAGTGTAGTATTGAACGTCTTTGTGTCCAAAATAGACACAAGTATCCTTTGTCAATCAGCGGTTTGACATTTTGCTTTCCTCCTCTTTGAAAGTGAAGGTCACTTATTTTATTTATGTCACAGCCACCTTATTTCCTCAACTAGTGGCCGTTGCCTCAATTAGTCGCAAGGACCATCATAAATTTGATCTTTTCCACATGCATCCATTTTTACATAGCGCATGTCCTCATCAGTTTACCAATCAAACCAATCGTTATCCGACTGGATAAGCGGTATAGAAAATGGATGCTCAACTTTTAAGAGGGCTCTTTTCATTCTGAATCCTTCTGCATGTATGCTGTGACATATCACAAATATGGTCACTCTTGATCGTTTTTGCTGACTCATCATATGACTCTATGATTGTCCATTCTTCTTTGTTTCCCTTGAAGAGCTCCCTTAACCAGAACATGAGGTTCCTGGAGAGAACGGCCTCAGACCTGCCAGTAAGTCAGCTAGCTAAACACCCAGCCAAATTCAAAAAAGATGTCCGATAGCCCCACAGAAATGGGCAAAAAGTCAAACATGAGAATCTCTCGCCTCTCAATTTGTTTCTTGTCTACAGAACAAAGTCTTAGCTATACTAGACGCCATCAACGCAACCCAGTATCTCATTTCCCAGAATGCAACGCATCTTATTAATCAGGTAACAACACGAGTCCCATTACAGACATGATATTCCATATTAATGTCATTTCTAATTTCAAACAAATGTTTTCCCCTTCAGGAGAGCACAAAATACGCATCAACTATTGTGGGTTACTTCCATCAATACATAGAGTGGGTCAAGACATCAGTAAGTCATAAGACTGTGATAGCACATTGATAATATGTAATTACATTACTACTGTTTATATGCAATACACTGTTCTGTTTATGTGTCACCTTGATGCAGCTGGCAATGGAGGTGGCGCCATGCAAGCCTTTCAGCAATGTGCTGGACACAGCGGAAATTTTTACCTGCAGCTTCCTGGTGGACTCTATGGTAAATATACATGCATACATGCAATACGTGTGTTTTCAAATGAGATACTAGTGAATATATAGTTGCAAAAAAAAAAATAATAATAAAATTCCTAGAGTGTAGGTTAGATTATAGTTTTAAGGAGTGCAATTTAAAAAAAAAATGTTTAATAAATCTGGAGATTACAAAAGGTATATATGACTAGATTTTCAAATTACATTAGAACATAAATAGCTGACCTGGGATGTGGCCATTTTAAAACTTTGTGAAAATTTTGGTGTGTGAAAACCTGAATTTGCCAATTTTCAAATGTTTTGTGGGGCTGTCAAAATTAATTCTTCTAAAATGAGATACAAATATCACGGTTTCTTAAAGTTGTGCCACAGAAAACGTGAGTGAGTGTGGAAAAAAAAAATTAAGTGTCAATTGTGGGGGCTAAAATTTAATATGGCTTTTTTTTCATTTGAGGGGCTGAAAATGAATATGCTTTTCCTTTTAAATGAGATGATAAAAGGTTTCATAGTCATGTAGGTCTATCTCATCAAATTTTCTGCAAAAAAGAAATAATTGAAAATGTTCCCACTCCCACATCTAAATGAAATTTAATTGCAGATACTAATAAATGTTTTTTTGCAGAATGTGTTCTGGATGGGTCTGGGCTGCAGTACGCTCTTCCTCATCCCAAGCATCGTGTTTGCTGTCAAGCTGGCCAAGTTCTACCGCAGGATGGACACGGAGGACGTTTATGACGAGTAGGTGTTTTTGCTGCCTTTTTGTTATTTGTTTTTGTAACCCGTACCTCCTAGTAAAAATACGTATTCGAAATGCTTACTGTTTGACTGCTAGTTCCTCTTTAACCCTCCTGTTAGGTTTGTTTTCTAGATATGTTAAATGTGACTCGCAAGTTTAACGATCCTAATCAGGGATGGACAACTCCTACGACCACACTTGGAGGGGCCCCTTGATGAAAATAAATAAATAAATATAGTATTATACTATAAACGTTTCCTCTGCTACCAACACCCAACTCATATTCACAGATTTTTTTCCCCCAGTATTTTTTTCAAATGATTTGTCTTTTAACCTAAGATGACTTTTGTTGAGCGAAACGGCCTTGAACTCGCCAGTCCAGAATTAGATAGTTTCCCAAAATCTTTAAACTAAGGGCTTAATTCGACCAGCGAAATAACAGGAGGGTTACAACTGCTGCTTTCCGGCAATAGTTTGAGAAGGAAATTAGATTGATGTTTTGTTTTCAAGCTTCTTTTGTCCAACCCTAACGCTTTCTTCCTGCTTTTATTTCTTCCTTCCACATAGTTCCTCCGTTTCCGGGACTTGGCATTTTACTTTGTGATAACCATTTCTACTATTTCCATCATCCGGCTCATCCTTCATCCTCTCTTTTTGCTTTTGACATCTCCTCCTCTTCCTCTTGGCACTCTGCACTTTACAAAGATAGTCTGACTTGGAAGGCATGTTCCTTTTGTAAACGGGAGGAGGGAGAAGGCTACTTCCTGGTGCAGTCCATATAACATTTGTTTATGTTTTGCCATGAATCACCCATTTCTGCTTTTAACTATTGAAGAGTTTACAACTACTAATTGTCGGTGCTGGTTTTTGGGGTGTCCCTCGTCTTTCCCTAAAGGGCTCTTGCAATTGTGACCTTACAAAAGCTTAAATGCGCATTGCTGTAAATAATACAAAAGAAAATGGTGCCCCCATTGACAGGGATCACAAGCATGCCACATGTTTCATCGCACATCTTTCATGCTTTTGTTTGTATGCAATATTTTGTTTTCAGTATGGGAAGTGGTAATAATGGTTATCATAGCGAGCCCCCACAAGGCATCCTAAACCCCCCCGTGACCAGGTAAATACGCTCGTTGGTAGTCCAATGCATGCAATATGGTGGCGGTAGCATGCGCACGCACATTTGCACTCAACACGCTTAACTTTTTCTCAGTAGACTGTACGGTGCATTTAGCTTATTATTTTTTCCATGGTTTCAATTGAATGGCAAAAAGCACATAGCACTATTCAGAGCTTGTATTCATTCACCTGCCTTCATTTTGACTTTTGAGGGAATCAAAGGCTCTCGTACCAACTTAAAGCAGATGACGGCTGTTGATTTTAGCGGGAATTCAAGTGACAGTGTAAAGCTGCATAGTCACACATTTATGTATTTGGATTAGTTTTGTTTTTTGAGTATGCAGTGTTTTCCAGATCTTGGAATTTTCGGTCTTATGCTCATTTTGTGAAGCAATCAAAGGCAGTGCATAACTGCCAATGGGAAGAAAACATGAACATAACATAAAATAGTGCTCTAAGGAATTCTTGTAATTCTGGCCTTCACTTTTGGTTGCTGCTGAATGTTCTTCAGTGTTTGCGAGGTGGCAGAGCTGCAACACGATGTCATCAAATCATTGTTTCCTCTTGTTTAGAGTCAGCCAAAATCCAATGAATGTGCACCTGATCCTTTTGTTCCCAGAGAGGCAAGCATGGCAAAACGCTTGGGATTGTGCTTCTTTTCTTTTCCTTTTTAATTTCACCTCAGAAATTAATAAATAACTGCATGGTTTTTTTTGTTTTTTTTTTAATACTCAACGATTGAATATGAGCCCCGAAATTCAGGCAGAGAGCAAAACATGTAATGTCTCTTAATGGCCACAATTCATCATAAGAGAGGCAGGGTTTGTAGATGAAAACATGTGTGAAATTAAAAAGTTCTTATAAGCAGCGCTTTTTTTGTATTACAACACTTTGAAAGGGAAAATAAAAAGAAAGTAGAGTGTTTTTCAGTGCCAGTGCTTAATTGGGTGACGCATGCCTTTTCATGTTTTGCTCTCTGGCCTAATGATCGCCTTGTTTATTCCCAAAATATGTTTTTTTAATTATTATTTTTTTTATTTCTGTGTATGGTCGTTAATGTTGTTGTTCCTGTGCTAGCATCCCAACGTACGATACCATGAACAGGTTCCCACGGGCCTCGGCTCCTCCGAGGCACATCGACTGGTGACCGAGAGCCCACATTTTCTTGTGGCTCCCGACAGGTACTTTTTTTGCTATGTCTGATAGCATTTTTGGGCTCAAAGAACATCTTCTTACAACCTGGATCAGTCTTTTTGTCAATTGAGTTCTTTCACTAAAAATATGAAATAATTCATTCATTGATGGCGATAGACGTTAAAAATCCATTCTTACTGGGGCAGTAGTGACTGATTTAATAACATTTCTTTTTTCCGCTCAAGTATGACGTTATGTCTCGTAAGATTGAGTTCATCCCAACAGTGTTTTTCCCTGTAGTATGTGATCTACTTTATTATTCTCTCAACATTTTGACTTTTACGTCATGCTCTGACAATATTGAAGTAATGTTTGAAATGCTTTAACTTAATTGTCATTTATCTACAAAACAATCCAACATTATACGTGCGAATTTCCTTGTAATGAGACAACCTGCAAAATTACAACTTTTTTATGTCCAAATTTGACACAAATTCTCACAAAATCGTATTTTTGCGGCGTAATTGTCGACCTGACTTTTTATTTTGTAAAATTATAGCTATGTTCAACCTTATGCTACTAACGTTTCTGTTAAATGTAAAAATATGACTTTTCTTGTGACGTTCTTGACTTTTTTTTTAAAAAAAAAGTTTTTCTTTTTCGTAATAAAAGAATACTCTGGGAGCATTACATTTTTTGGTCATTTTATTTTATTATACCCGCCTCTAATCATCCTTTTCTATGCAATTAATCCTCCTATCTCTCTTTCTTCAAACTAACCTAACATTTTTTAGGCTGTCTTCTCTTGCAAGTGACATTATGGTGAGAATCATAATCATGTCTTGATTTTTTTTTTTTTTTTATGTAAACGCTGCATGAGGACATTTCTTTATTTCTTTCTGTCTTTCTTTTGTCTTGCATGAATCCTATTTCATATAACTTGATGTTGTGTCGTGAGTTCCATCGAGCCAGGGGGGCCATTTTACATGACCAATATGGAAATGTCCTATTGAATTAAACATACACACACACACACTCACACTCCATAAATGATGCATATGACTCAGTGAGCCCTCGTATCATTTAACATCGTAAAGATAAATGAGAACACATCCGCGTGCAGCCAAACGGTCGTGTTTTTATGTTTATGCATTGAATTTTGGACTGCAATGAAGAAGCAGTACCAAGAGAAATACAGCTCTAGCCTTCACAAAACCGCAGTATTAAACAGACTTTGCTGCAGATGTGTACTGCAAATTTTGCCTTTTCCCATGTTAGATCATTTTTTGTGGCATTATGACTTTTTTGTAAAGGAGCTTTTTTTTTTTTCATAAAACCAATATTTTCTTCAAACACTACCTATAACCATGTTCTATAGAAAGTAGAACTTGTTTTTTCTGATTTCTGATTTGACGTCCGCCTCACAGTTCGGAGGGTGCGAGTTCAATTCCACCTCCGGCCTTCCCTGAGCGGATTTTACATGTTCTCCCCGTGCCTGCGTGGGTTTCCTCCTAAAAACATGCTTGCTAGGTCGATTGAGAACTCCAAATTGCCTGTAGGTGTGAGTGCAAGTGAAGATGATTGTTCATCTCTGTCCCCTGCGATTGTCTGGCAACCAATTCAGGTTGTCCCCCGCCTACTTCCGGATGACCGCTGGGATAGGCTCCACCACAATCACGACCCCCATGGGAACAAGCGTTACAGATGATGGATGGATGGATGAATAATTTTTTTCTGATTTTCCTTTCTATTTTCTAATTGTTAATCTTTTTTTTTGTCATTTCCAACCTGTGTTGACTAATATTCTTGTGATACCTGTTTTTCATTAATACAAGGAAAGACTATTAGCTTGTAGCTGTCCAAATATAGAGTGACATGTTTTTCCCAAGGCTAATAGCAGATTAAAGGCTAAACGAAATCCTCACTGAGGCTGCGAGGAATCATCTTTTTTTTTTCTCCTTTTCTAACACTTTACAGTTGAGCTACTCTACTCTCCCAAATTTCATGAGCAAATATTGATGCACATTTGAAACATGATGCCCAAGTATAATTCTCTCATGTTTATCTTGCAGCTGCCATGACCTTCACTGGAACTAAAAAAAGAAAAGAAAAAAGGTGAGTTGTCTGCACTTTGTCTTTTTTATTTTTTGAGATAGATTCATTGAACATTCAATTGTTTGGATTGATATTAGGTAATAAAACCTTCAGTGGCTGCACTGTTCACGCAGCCATTTAACAAGTTTTGCAGGATATGCGCAATTTAGGAGAAAGTTTCTCAATTAAATCTTTTGCAAGCCATTTCTTTTCAGGGCAATAATGTAAAATGAGATCAAAATGATTTTGAATTTAAACATGGGTGGCATCATTTATTCCTGATCTTTTGCTATTCATGGCAAGCTTAGTCTGTATTTACTGTTCTACAAACATTCATGTAAAGTTTTTGACGTCTAGAAAAATATGACTTAGTTCTTGTTTTTTGTATTTTTAATGTTGTTTGTACTTGTAAGACACTGAAGTAAACTATTCTCAAAAACAGAATTTTCGTGTCACAATGAAGAACTTTCTGAGCACTTTGAGAGTGTCATTATCACCCTTCCTGCTAGACATCAATGGGTTGCCACCGAACTGCTTACATTTCTGAGAACCCAAAAATCCAAAAGGGACTGCAACATTTTCTTGAGGACAACAACAGTGGCTAAGTAGCCATGGGAAGGTAACGACACATTGATTGATAAAGGACCTGCTAATGTTTGCTTCCTTGTTTTTGAGGACGACAGAAAAAGTTATGTTTGCAGCATGTTGGTTTCAACAAGATGAAAAAAAAAAAATAGACCAACTGGAGCTAGCATGACTTTTAAATGTTTACAATAATACACAAAGTAACGTGATCCTTGTGGATCTTGGGGCTCATTTGCAAAAAGACTGGTTGCCTTTCATGTTGGCATTTGCGGCTTTTTAAAGGGACCGTTTGTCCTGCTATGTGCTTACGCCATTTTCAAGGTTTATGAACTTTGCCAGAATACTTTTAGAGGAGCCCTTTTTTTTTTGCTAGAGCTGTATGCTCAATTTATTCTGCTGCAAATATTACCCCACTCTCCACGATGAAATTTGACTTCACACTCAACCGATGTTGATGAAATTGTTTTTTTTGTCTTCATTTTATTTGTTGCGATAGATTCATTGGATGAGCACAACGTGTTTCAAACCTGTTTCAACACAGTTATACTGTTTTATTCAGATTGTGTTCAAATTTTGCACCTTCGTAACAGTACTTGAGCTCGCCACATGGACCAAAAAACTATCAATTTCTTCAGTTCACAAAGATATGTAAACCATTCAAAAGCAAGTCAGCAGTTTTATTTCGGTGCGTTTAAACTTCCCTCCGAGGTCTTTTCCTTGCATTTACTTAAGAAAACAGAGTAGAGTTGAACCAAAGAGTGACTTTTCCTGTGTAAAATCAAACATGACTAATTAGATGTCAATATTGAAAAAATATGTGGCTGTGTAAAGAAAAACACGGAAGCTTTTTTTATGTTAGTAGATCAATGTCCAACCCCTCCAATAAACCTCAGCATCTGTTTTATTGATGACTCAAATGGAGAACAATCACAGATAAACAATCAGTACACACACAAATCAATCAAAAGACAAAATGTGTCCCTTATGACTATTTTTGAGAAATTACTTTCTTTTCAAATTTATTTGCTTTATTATTTTGTCAACATGTATGTGTTTTGGTGAATTAACATTTAACGACAAAGAGGTGACATATTATTCTCAAGCCAAATTTATGTTTTTGCCGTACAGTCGATCTCAGGATTATCCCACTAATATTTTTTTCTAGTTATCCATTCTTTGTAATTATTACTCCATGGATACATTTAACTAATAGTGAGCTGGAACAACAGAATGTATTCCACTTTGTTTTTCTTCATTTTGTACATTGGACGCTAACGCTAACATGTCTTGCTGACTCATCACTTATATATGTACAGGCTAGTTGCTGTTAGTGTTTAAATAAAACGAAAACTTCGGTTGAATAATCAATCCATCCATCCATCCATCCATTTTCTGTACCGCTGTATCCCCACGGGGGTCGCGGGCTTGCTGGAGCCTATCCCAGCTGTCATCGGGCAGTAGGCGGGGGACACCCTGAACCGGTTGCCAGCCAATTGCAGGGCACACAGAGACGAACAACCGGTTGAATAATAATAATACTAATTCCCCACAATATTTGTCGATACAGCAACAGAGCAAACACAAACATATCCCTGGGTAACTTTTACTGAGAAAGGAATTTAAAAGGCTTTTAGATATGTGTTTGCTAATTTTGTGGCTTAGGAATTTGGTTCTAGCAAAAGAGACAGGATCCAATTTGTAGGAGATCGACTCTTCTTTCTTCAATCTGTAAACAGTGAATAAAGTTTTTCTTTCAGCTTGTAATTATTGTTGAGTCTTTTCTTTGACAAGATTTTCTTCAAAAATTGTTGTACCATGATTTTCTTAAAAAAAAAATATATATATATATATCCATATATTTCCATGTATAATGCGCACCCCAGATTTTAGGACAATAAATTAGTTAAATTTTGCGCATTATACATGGAAAAAAACGGGAGTAAAGAAAAAAAAACGGTGATTAGCCGTGTGGGTGGATTCAAACGTTTAGGTCCACCCCGCATTGCGCTCCGCCTCAAATTGCACTCTGGAGCCAGGACTATTCAGCCTGCCTTGGTCATCATCAGCCTTTGAACTGGTGCGGCTCCGGACCCAAATCGGCTGAATCGGCTAAATACGTTCAACATTGAGCTATCAAGTTAAACTGGGACTAAAATAGTGAGTAAACTCACAAATGCACGTACCGAACTAATATTTAGCTTATAGCTGAAAGTAAATAGTATGTGTATACTCCATATAGTTTCATAGACTGAAAGAAGTTTGTCCAATAAGTGTATGTGTGTATATTTTTTTCTATACATTTTTTTTGCTTCAATTAAAAGCTAGTTGCCTATCCCTGAGCTAGAACCACAATGGTTTTTGAGTGACAGTCTTAAGCTCCCTGTAATTAAAAAGAACTTGAGATTTTGACAGCACAGGCACACCTGAAGTGATGTTGTGTAAGTACAAATGTTTGCTTACAGCAAATGTTTAATAAGAACTAGAAAGGTCTTAAGTTGATGAGTGCCTTTCTTCATTTTTTGAAAGAAATGCAAGTAAAGTTTTTGCGCCATTGCCAAAGATGAACTGATTTATTACGTTTTAACCTGCACCCCGTTTTCACTATTATAACAAAAAAAATAATGTTGAGCCTGCTTCACACAAAAAAACTAGATCATAGAATAACAAATGAAGCGTGCCATTTGTTTGATCACACAAACAAGCTAACCAAGTGTTGACCTGTGACAGACTAGTCAGCGTTGACGCTCCACGTAGTTATCCAGAGTGAAGCCATGGCCAAAAACATGTCTCTGCTGTGGTGCTCCGGGTCTCCTCCGTGCTGGATGGTGATGATCGCTCTCGCGGAGAAGAACCTGCATGGATACCACCAGAAAAGGCTCTCCCTCACCAATATGGCACACAGAACCCCAGAGCTCATGGCAATTAACCCCAGAGGACAAGTAAGTTCATTATATCGACCTAAAAAGAAATGCATTTTTAATGCACATTAATAAAAGTACAACAACATGAGTACGGGCAACTGGAGACTCAGAAAATTGCATATTTCAGTTTAAAGAGGGATCAGACTATATATGTTCACCGAATTTCAACGGGAACCTGCCTTGTTTGCTTGAAGACGTTAGGGTGAAATTACTCAAACGAAGCTGTTAAAATTACAGTGCATTGTGGTCTTATCCTAAAATGTCACTTGAAACTGTGTACAGTGTATACTTTAAAAGTCTTATGTTTGCTCTAGGTTCCTGCCTTCAGACATGGAGAGCGAATATTGAACGAGTCCTTAAGCGCCTGCTTGTACCTGGAGGTAAATGTTTTGCACGCAAGTCAACAAATTTGAGACTGTTGGCATGGGCCAACATGGGCTGGTCCTTTTAATCACAGTACCAGTTCAAGGAGCAAGGAAATAAGCTGATCCCGTCCTGCCCTGCGGAGCAGGCCATGATGTATCAGCGCATGATGGAAGGCACCGTACTCTTTCAGAAGTCAAGTAGGCTAGTTTTTGTTTGTGACATCTGCCAGACTTGATTCTATTTACGGTACATTTCATCCTCTATGGAGCTGGGACTCAAATTCTCACATCCTAACATGATTCTACAGTAGCCATAATCCACCACTCATCCAAGGTACCTAAAAAAGAGGAATGTGACTCTGCAATGGGAGAAATCCACGAGGTGTTACGCGAAGAGGTCAAGCTGTGGGAAAGATATAGGAAGGAGGTGAAGATGAACACTGCTCATCTCGCTTTGCCGGTTTGTGCGTGGTATGACGGCCCTGTGCCTCCGCTAACGACTGTTGCGTCTGTGGTCTTCTCCTAGCAGATGGCATTGGTCTCTGTCTGTTTTCCATATTGGGCTCTGCCTATTTTGGTCTTTCTCCAGGGAGGTACTTTGTAGGTGGCTGTGTGCATTTGCTGGCGATGGTAGCGTCTGTGCACCTTCTCCCAGCTGGGTAGTGTGTGGCTTTATGTCGTATTGGCTACCGCAGGCGTGTTTTACGGGTGCTTTGCCTTGATGTGCCTCTGCTAGCGTCAGTTCCATCCGCGCCTCGAGCGGTCAATCGGGACTGAGTACTTACTGTACATATGTATGTAACAATTATTGTCTCTTGCAGTCAACAGGACCTTTCATGTCAGGAAAGACATTTTCCTTGTCTGATGTATCTGTTTTTCCATCTATTGCCTTTCTCTTCTATTATAGGTAAGTATGTCAACGATTGGCCAGGTAAAATTGAGAAACACGTTTTTTCAATTTTCTATTCATTTTCCAGATTGTCTACAGAGCGTTATCCGAAAGTGGCAGAATATTACAACCTGTTAAAGGAACGTACAAGCATCAAAAACACCTGGCCTCCTCACTGGCAGTTCAACCCCACAGGAAGAGCCTTAATGAAAGCAATCTGAGTGACACTGAGGACCACTGATTTTGAGCAACAACATTGTAATCATTGGGCTGGAAAATTCAATAAAACTGACAACTAAACGCCAGTTACGATTTTTGGTTGGTCGATCTCTCTCTCGCTCGCTCTAGTACCCATTTTAAAACCTCCATGTTCTGAAACCCTAACTTGTACTTGACAACAACAAAATAATCTCACAAGCACACACAACAAACTTTTATTAATTCCCCCCCTCCAAGTCAAACAATAGCACACGCAACAAGCTTTTATCACGGTTTCCCCCCTCCAAATCAAACAATAGCGCACACAACAAACTTTTATTAACTTTTTCTCCCTCTAAGTCAGACAATAGCCAATTTAGTGAATGTGTGTGGGGAAGTAATCAGGAGTGTTTTCTTTGTGTTTTGTTGATGATTTTGTTTTTGTGGTCAGGTAGCCAGCTCGGCTCAGTCTCTGGAGCCACAAAGGTACAGCAAACACTTCCGGTAGGCGCCTGTTGTGTCCTCCTACACATGCACACATGGATGCACGGGCGCACAAACACACGCAAACATACAATTTTAGTCAAAATGTTTACCTAGGAATTGGCTAAACCTGTAAACAAACATTTTGGGTTGTTCTGACTTTTGTCACCAGAACCCTGACTTGAAACTGGAAACCCTCATTTGAAACACCAACCCAGTTTTAAAACCATAATTTCAAGACCCTAATCTCAAACCCTAAACGTGGTTTGAAACCCCAATTTAAAACTATTATCCCATCAAACAGCCACAATATCGCTCCTACTTAATGTTGTGCAGTGGTATTCGATGCCTTAAACTTGTCTTAAACCCTAACTTGAGTTTTTTTGCAATGTGGGAGGAAACTGGAGTACCTGAGAGTGAAAAAACTCCACACAGAAGAAGATAATGGAACGAAGGCTCCAGGCTGTGAGGTGGCCATACGAACCACTTTCGGCCGTGCTGCCACACACAAATATATTTGCTGCTTGAAAAGCATAACATCAGCAAGGATGTGATAAGCCCGCCGACTTTGCTGATGGATGTTCCGCTCGACGGATTACGTTGGGCTCCTCCATGTTTGAAAAGAATCAGCTCATCCTCAGAGCAAAGTGTTTACGCAAATTGCATCTCTCTGTCTCTTCTTCTCTCTCTCTGACTCGCTCTCTGACTCTCTCTTGCAATCTGTGTCTGTGAGTGCGTGCGTGTGTTTCCATCTTTAACCTAAGCAGAGCTGCTGAAGAGGAATGTTTGTCATCACTCTGCTTTTATGGACTTATCTACAGGATATATATGGGCTTGTTTATAGAAATGGATATGCTCACAGTATATGCTGTCTGGACTTATTTGGACCAATTGTACCAAATAGAAATCTTCATTTGAAACCTTAACCTGAAACCATAACCCTGCCTTGGAACCATAAATTAAGTATAAAATTATAATAAAAATTATTTAAAAAAATATAAAAAATAATAATATAACAATGAAAACCCTAAATTGAAAACTCAACCCTGGCTTGGTGTGTGCATGTGTATGTGTGTGTGTGTGTGTATATAATATTTCACAAGATATGTATAGTTCAAGAAGCATACCGTACCTGAATAGTGTTGTAGAGCGAGGCTCTATACTTTTCCTTGAAACAGGCTACGATGTCTAACATGTCTTCCTCGCTCCTGGACACCAGGACTCTCATCAGGGTGTCGTCATCCGTCCCGGCACGCTGCAGAAAATACAAACACACACACATTTAGAAAATCGAGAGCGATCAATCAATCTCCATCTATCCATCTATCCATCTATCTATCTATCTATCTGTCTATCTGTCTATCTGTCTGTCTGCCTGCCTGTCTGTCTAATCCAGTGTTTCCCAACCTTTTTTCATTCACGGCACACCTTTTCATTGGAAAAAATCTCAAGGCACACCACCAACAAAAATCTGTTCAGTGTTACACCAGCTTCTATATTGAAATCAGTTATATTACAACAAAAGACGTAAAGTTATATTCTTATATATGTATGGAGAGTTATATAACAACGTAACATACATACGTATATATATACGCAGGGTATATATACACGCAGGTGCACTTAACGAGGGAATCACACGGACTCTCTACCCTATGGAAACCTCACTTACAATGCATGGAATCTATATGGTTTTATGGAGCAGCTCACAAGCACATTATGGTTATATGGGGTAGCACACGAGCAACTGTGTTGCAAATTTTTCTATGATAAAATATTATATTTGAACCCAGGTCACTGGGTTGAGAGTGCAGAGCACTAACCACTACACTATGGAACCCTCACTTACAATGCATGGAATCTATATGGTTTTATGGAACAGCTCACAAGCACATTATGGTTATATGGGGTAGCACACGAGTAACTGTGTTGCAAATTTTTCTATGATAAAACATATAAGGTTTCACTGGGATTTGAACCCTGGTTGCAGGGGCGAGAGCCCAGGGTACTAACCACTACACTATGGACCCTTACTCCGGTAATTTTGGCGATCCTGTTTACAATGGGCTCGGTATTTAATGTTGGACAACCCCTGTCCCCCCCCAAGTAAATGTGTCAGTAATGAAATTGAGCTAAATTCCCGAGTGTTGGGTTATCTGTCCACTGAAAGTAGCATGGGGAACACGTCCTCCAATCAATCCATTCAGCTGGAATTGCTTTGCTGCGCAATTACGTGGGGGAAAAAAACAATAACATTATAGAAAGTACACACACCCTACCCTCATTGATCTGTACAGCAACTCAGCAAAAAAAGAGGGAATGCTGCGGGTGCATTTCACTGTCGAGGAAAACAAATATTTTAGTGAGTCAATCAAACGTCATTAATATTAATGATGAAAATTGTCATACCGACAGCCAGCAGCAAGTTCTCCAAATTTCCCGTGGTCTCGCCTTCAATGCTGTTCTCGATGTCTGAACCGCACAGTTTCTTGTAGGCGTCAAACACTGTACGTACAAACACATTTTTACAATAGTTATCCAGCTTCATCTGTGATGTACAAATACCATATCCAAGATGTCCTAGGTATGTTTTAATAGCATCTCTACCATCGCTTTCTGTAGGCATGAAAAGCAGGGTTCAAGAGGATTTCCCTTTCAGTATGAATGAAGTTATTTTACAAAGATAATAATGCGATTCCAAGTTAAACATTGAGCCGTCATTCCATAAATCTGCTCTCACCTTTACAGAGATGTTCTAGGCTTCTATTTCCAAGAATGTTGATGAATTTCTCCTCATCTGTGCCAAACTTGCCCTCGCCCGCTGCATACAAGTCCTGTGGTCATGGTAAACCAGCTTTGGTGATTACAACTTCTGAGTTATTAATGACAAAGCAGCAGGTGTTGCTGAGGCCCTATCGCAATTGCGCTCATTAGTATTCTTCATGCAAATTCATTAAAAAAAAAAAAAATCCCCAGTATTTTGTAAAAAATTTAAATTGCGGAGAGTAGTTCAGTAGCCCATCACTGTGTTAGATAATTCTCAAAAATTGGTATTAATGTTTGAAATCATTGTAGACTAAACACATTGGGCTAAGCACATATGTCCTATTTCCTCACTGCATTTACTTTTTTCTCTCCATTCCACGGAAAGACAATTTCCACAGTGCGAATGTTCCAGCCACATAAGAACAACATTTCCCAGGACACCGTGCTTCTGCGAGCCTGCCAGCAACACCTTGTACAATAGCCTGCCTTGTGTGTGTGTATGTGTGTGTGTGTGTATGTGTGTGTGTGCGTACGTGGGTGCGTAGGGAATACAGATAATGATCATTTTTGCTTCCTACCTTTGCATCTTTGCTGATGTTTGGTTCGTTGACTCCCTCCTCTCGCCTTCCCTTTTTGGCACAACCACAGACAAGCAACAAGCATCATAAAATACGTAAAGTAGAAAATCTTTTTGTTAAAAACTACAACTTGATTTTATTTTAGTTTTTTTTCTTTTTTTGACTTGATTTGAAAATTCCTTATTTTCTTATATTGCGACCTCACGTAAATGTGAATGAAAACGCATTTCGACCTTCACTTCTTTGAAATGTTTCAAATAGACTTTACCTGCAGAAGGATGACCAGTAGTCTCTGGTAGTATCCCGACGTGTCACTGCAGATGTCCTTCTCCAGCTTGCTGCCAAACTCTGCAAGATAAGATTATTATAATATTATATTACCGCTTTTCCCCAGGTAATTTTATCATCCTTCTTTTTCTGCATTTTCCTTTACAATGTGGCATCTTGATCCCAAGGAAACAATTTGAAATGAGTTTAGCAGCTCTATTTAGACAAGATGAGTTCTTTGTTTCCATCTATAGGCAATTACAAAGAAATGTTTAATGGAGTTCTGCTATTTGTGGAAGAACTTGGTCACTTTCCATCCTGCAAATAGTTGGATTTCATTGTATTTTGAATTCTCATTACGCAACATTCAGTTTATTTTTTTGCTGGTCATGTTTCTTACATGTAGATCATGCCTCAGTTCAGAAAAAAAATGCCTTGAAAGTAACATGATCAATAATTCTTTTTAACTTCATCGACGGGCGTTCTGATTACTAATTACGCTTACTACATGTATGTTTGACTACTAGTCATCTTTTTTCATGCTCAGTGTTGGTTTATGTCCCATTGGCTCAATAATTCACCGCTAAGGGTGGTAAAAGCACACGCTGATCGATCCACTCACCTTTCTCGTAGACCGTAACGATATCTCGAAGGCGTTGACTGTTCCTGGAGGCCAAGATCTCAATCAACACGTCGTCATCAGTCCCGACGCCCTGCAGTGCAAGAAGAAAGAATCATCAAGAAGCTATTGGTGTGGTTTTTATGGCTCCAGTGTTATTAAAACAAAAGAAAAGGATAATACATTTTTTGTTGGTTTCCCGTTTTGTGTGAGCGAGTCGGGTTGCCACGGCGACCTGGAACACCCTCAATCACAGCTTTTGTGTCTTTAATTAACTCTTTTCCCACTCGTCTCAAAGCCTCTGTTATGATGTGTCGTGTAGCTGCTTGATGCTAACCCTAGACATCCGCATCTGCCTAGAAAGTAAGCGTAGTGTAAATACCACCTATATTAGGGCTGGGCAATTTTGAATTTTAATTGCATTTTATTTTCTCTCTCAATGTCCGATATGTGATTATATAGGAATGCTGTAGAAAGTGATCATTGGAAAATGGAAAGACTTGTAGAAATCCTGAAAAACAAAGCATTGCATCTTGATAATAGCGATCATTATTTGTTGATAATTGTCAATAAAAACATTAAAAGTAATTTGAGCAAATGTAGGATTTCAGCAGTGTGTATGCAACTGGAATCCCTTTGCATTAATCAGGGCCCAAGTAGCAGCTCTTAGCCTCAACAGTAGTACACTATAATATCTGATAACTATACATCTTGATACAAATACAACAGTGTGTAATATGCATAATATCGATTTTACATGTGGAGCTTCCTGGCAGAGTGGTAATGAGTAGTAATTTATTGTGTTTTAGCTCAATGGCAGATTATAAAAAGCCCAAATAGAACATCTTGCGCTTTTGAAAGAATGTTAATCTATTGGCTGCTCATTTTCAGTGAGTGCTTTTTACTCTGAATCGATGTCAAGCATAAACAACAAAGTGTGCATATTCCCACTCGTCACTGGCACGTTTCATTAGGTGTAAATAGCCGACTGACAGCGTCAGCCCCGCATTTATTATTATGTATTTCACCATCATGAGCACAGCATTTTTTTTTTAAAGCTTTTTGGCAATGCACTTATTTTCACCGGCTGTTGGGTGACGAAGAACGTGATGATCACTGTGGTTGACACGCTATTGCTGGTTTGCTAAAAGAAATGCTACATTTCTTACGGCACAGATTGAACCAACACAAATTGAAAATGAAGTCATCAGTCCCCCCAAAATGTTAAAGGTAAAATCTAAATTAAATTAAAAAAAAAAAAAAAACTTTGATGCATTGGTTTCTGAAAATAGAGGTAAAGTTTATGATGTCATCAAATCAGCTTTATAGTCCTCATTTATTTTGGGAGCATTTTGAAGACTTGTGTGTCATCTGTTAGCAATTGCCTTTTTTCCCCCCGCCCTAGTTCAAATTGATGACTTGGAGGTTACCTTGATGGCCTTGTGCAGCAGCATGGCGTCGTACAAGACAGGGGGGGTCATCAGGGCCACGACGAGACTCTCAAACAGACCCCCGAGCTCCGACTTGAGAGCGTTGACCAAATCCTGTAGGAACAGAACGATTGAGGATGTTTTGGAAATAATTGTATTTGGATCGAACTGGATTGTGTTTTATTTGAAACATCACTAACTTAAAGGAGAAGTCACGTCAAACACTTTCTTGACAATATTATGTTCTACATATACAAGGCTACCTAACAAATAAAAAAAAATCAGTTTAAGAAGCCAAATTTGTTTTGTTGGTTTTGTAGCATTTGTAATATCATTTGAAAAACGTAGACTTGTCTACTCAAACCGCCCCAACACCTCTCCCTTCGTCGGTCCTTCGGCTTTCCATGAACCAGCTTCACCTTTCCGTAGGCGGTTTTGTACGCCTCATATATTTGCTGCCTCTGATCGTTGCTACGCGCCGCCAGCAGCATGAGGACTACATCTTCATCCGTCCCTGTAGGACAAACGACAAGAAAGAAGAAAGGTGATTAAGGTCCTAGAGAAAAACATGCAAAGGTGGTGTTGGCTTGTGAAAGTCAACAAGATTTTAGCTAGATTAAAAAAAAAAGCAACAGGGGTCACTGAGAAAGAAGGACTAGAATTTGATACTCCTGCATTATAGAGTGACATCAACATAATTGATCAGTACAAATGCAGTGCAGCAGGCTTTTCCAACCTTTAAGACGAAGGCACAGTTTTTTCAATAGAAAAATCTTAGAACATATGTACCATCACAAAGTAGGTAGCTGCATTGTGAAATGAACTGATTCCAAGGATTAAGTTCACTTAAAAGAACTGGAATGCACATCACTTGTTTGCCACTTACTGTCGACTGAAAAAGACATCACACTTGCCAGGTCTCAGGCCACAACCAATTACAGCTCACCAGTTTTCTGATGATGAGCTGATTTTTTTTCCGTTTTATTCACATTCCACAAGTGAAACATGAATCCGAACACTGTGTTTTGACTCTGCACACAACATTTTATTGCAAATAAAATTTGGGGTTGACTTCAACTTGTGCAAAGATTAGTCAAACATCTACTACCCAAATGTCCCATAAGAAGGGATTAATACCATTTTATTAAAATAGGCAATTACAAAAATGTTTGGTTAGCTTCCACTCCTTGTGAATCTTTACTATTTGCTACTATTGCTGTTTTCGAAGCATCGCGTATTGCCGAACACTGACAGCAATAGCACACTAATGCTAAAAAGAGTGAGCTGAGTGGGAGAAGTAATGAGACGCATGCCTTTGAGACAATACCATTCATACAGAACATTCACACAGTGATTTGTACAGCATTTTAAAAACAAACACTCACTTCTGCTTTTTTAGCAATGCAAATAAGTCACAATGAAAATGAGAACTATTGTTTGGAATGGCGACTAAGCCAAGTGTAAGAGGTGAGCGCTTACCTAGTCCTTTCATGGCTCGGTGGAGAATCTCGGCGTCATGCTTGGCGTCAAAGTTGACAAAAGGTTGGACGCTCCCTCGATATGCCTGCAGGGAGGAAATAACATCTTTGCTATGTTCTTAAAATTGGCATATACCGTAATTTTCGGACTATAAGTCGCACCGGAGTATAAATCGCACCAGCCATAAAATGCTCAAAAAAGTGAAAAAAACAAACATATATATGTATATAAGTCGCTCCTGAGTATAAGTCGCCCCCCTCACCCAAACTATGAAAAAAAACGCGACTTATAGTCCAAAAATTACGGTACATTCTTTCTAAAACAAATCTTATGAAGTATTATACATATACTAGATAGATAGATAGAGAGAGAGAGAGAGAGAGAGAGAGAGAGAGAGAGAGAGAGAGATAGATAGATAGATGTGATTGAATGCTTTACACCAAAGATTTCATGACAAAATCCAAAGGAAGAACTCACCATGTTTGTTCCTAACGATCGCACAAAGCTGAAAGAGACAAGATCAAGTTCATTTGAATCACAAGCAAAAACAAATGTAGAAACGTCTGAAATGAATAGTCCAAAAACAAAGAAGGCTCGAATGCTTCTTTGCCAAAATCTTGCAGATTAAAATGCCTAACGTGATTCTGACAAGTACATTTTGAAAGCCTAACCAACATGCTATCAGTTGCTACGCCTAATTGGGTTATGTAAAGTACTGTTCAAAGCCTAATAAGGTAGATGGAATAAAAACAATAAGAATAATCTGCAACTATTTCTCCTGCAAACATCTATCATAAACTGGTACTGTGGTTGTGGTCACAGACAAGGAGGACATTGTAAAGTCTTACCTGCCGCGGTGTGTCCGCTCTTGTTCAGGCTGCTCAGTAAGTGGCATCTGTGCAGCGAGTCGGGTGAAGAAAACGAATCCAAGGCCAGTCCGCCTGTGGTGTCATCTTTCACCACGTCTCCATGACCTCACAGGACAGTCTTCATTCATTGTGCCACCTTAAATTAAATGGGTATGGGCACCAAGTTAAGAGAGTTATGAGAGAAGCGGCAAAAAGATGCGAGGGAGTAGCAAAACTATTTTGACTCAGTACTTATTGTGGATATAAAAAGTCTTGACGTCCCTGTTCAAATGCCAGGTTTTTGTGAAGTAGAAAAATGAGACCATGATAAATTATTCGCCAAAGCCAGAGCAGAGCACCTGTACTTTATTTCGGACTAGATAAATATCAATCATTTCAAAGCATTGGTGACTTAAAACGTATTTAAGATTTATAAAAAACATTTTTTTTTTTGAGAGGCGAAGTGTGGAACAACCAAGATGCTATCGTTGCATAAGTGTGCATACCGTCAAATAACTGGGGGTGTGGTCGTTTTTGGATGTTTAGACACACACATATTTCACATGCCTCTAACCCCAGTAAAGTTTAAATGTGCCGATAGACTTATTTACTTGTACAGGTACTGTAAATACTACAAGACTGAAGTATAAATAATTGTCTTTTAAAGAACAAAAAAATCATACTCGCTACAGAAAAAAAAATCTGTCTGTATGATGATGATGATCGCCCCCCCCCCCCAAAAAACGCGTATTAGGGACAATTTGAAAAAAAAAGTTAAATTACAAATATTTATTTGAATTAGAGAAATATTAGTTCTTAAAAGTCAGTTTAACGATTATACCTAATGAATTCTAAGTATAATTTTAACATTGTTGCATCTTTTTGTTTTAGAAAAAATTATAATTTTGCATAAAAAATGCATCCCAAGCTTCCAAATTTATTCCTGGAGTACAAAAAGTAGAACAAATTGAGAATAAAGTCAAAATAAATTTAGAATTTTTTTGAAAAAAACAATATCATACTTTTAAAATGTTCTAACATTGAGACAAATTTTTGTGTAAAGGGGCACCTTGGAATTTTTTTTTTCTTCAATTTCATAGGCAGCATACACTTTGATTACAATCTAATTTAATCTAATTGAATTACCGTTTGACCACTTGTACGTCATCCATCTGTCATTGTCATTTGTTTTATTGATGAGTGGATATATATTTTTTTAAACACATGCTGCTAGACTAGTGTTGCAGCTCAATTGCTATGCATAGACAGCAGTTTTCAGGCATGTTCTCGAAGGAATGGGCCCGATAGGCATCATCATCACCACGCACACACGTTCACACACACACACACACACACACACACACACACACGCACACACACGCGCACGCACAGCTCACATATCAGTGCACCTTAATTAAAGCGACTTGTGAATAGCATCTGGTCATGCAGGCGAGCATGCAGCCAATTTCCTCCAAGCCCAAATAAACAAGACGACTGGGCAACTAATAACAGTCAGATCAGATTGAGTGAAGATCCAAGAAAGACTGTCAGTCCTCTGCGGGACACATCCCGATGTGCCATTGTCTTTCATGCAGAGAGTCGTAAAATTATCACCGGGTGGCTTCATTTCACATTGAAATGCGAGATGGTATAAAATATGCCACATTATTGTATGTTAATTTTATAGTTATCAGGGTTAAAATACATTCCAAAATTTCATTCATCCATCCATCCATAAATGTGTAATATTGTGAGGAATAGTTTTGTTTTCTCAAGAAAAAAAATCTTGAGAATAAACATGGATGCAGGAAACATTTTTTGTATAACATAATAAGAACTCGGTAAAATTATGACAATTAGTTCTGATTTAAATATTTATTTGTAATTTAACGGTTTTATGTAAAATTAAAGAGTAAATTACAATGAAAAATCATGCAAACTTAAGAATGAATTGTTTGAATACGAGAAAATAAAATACAACCCAATGTTTGCAAAGGTCTAACAATATCCAATGCTTGATAAAATTGTCTTAATTCAATCTAGCATCGTCTTGAAATCAATGAGCCAACTCCAGAGAAATCAATTTCTAAAAAATCATTGTCAAAACTTGCTTGTGTTAAAGGACAAAGTGTTGCTGTACGCTAATGTTGGCTTCTTACTCACGCAGTAGGAGTGACACTCGAGATCTAGGATGGCTGTGTCTTGGCGACACTATTTCCAAGCCATGGACGAAATCACTCGTCAACCTGTTGACTCACGTAAATTGAATCCCATCAGCCATCATCAAGCCTCCTGAGCCTCATCATTTTGCGGCTTGATCACACCCTACTGGATTAATTTCCGCTAATCACAATTGACCTTATGGAGCAGATTGATGCACAAACACAACTGATTTATCACCTAATTAATCCTTGTTTACACTCTTGTTAATTTTATTCAAATTCATTTTCTTGTTTTTTGTGCGCCCAACAGAGGTCGCAATTTCAATGTCCTGCGCTTATTGGGCAAGTTGGGGAACCTAAGTGAAATCTAAAGCTGGGCCAAAAATTGTATTTTTATCATAATTGGTCAAGTTATGACAATTGTTCAATCGAAAGGTGTGAAGCGTGGCATTTACCAATTTGGCCGCTTGGAGGCGTAACTACACTGTATAATTGGGCTTTTGAATTGCAAGTAGAAAATTGGGGGACTGGCTGGATATTTTCCTTTGCATTATATTTATTTAATTCTCATATTTATACAAGAATACAGAAAATGGATGGATGGCCAAACAGAAATTCACTTCATTCATTTACCAACCGCTTATCCTCAGTTCTATTTAAAAAAAAAAAAAAATAGCTTAAAGGGAAATGGAAGGTGTGTGTGGGTGGGGGCTTAACTATCCAAACTTTTCACCCTTGGGCAGTTTTCCACCACCTGTACAATTACATGAATAATCCAGATAATATCCAAAAGATACCACCATGGTCATCATCAAGCGTTTTTGTAAGGATGAAATGAGAAAAGGCACATTTACAGGTAGCAAAAGATGTTTTAATAATAATGAGAAGAACATTGGTGAACTAAAGCAAAGGGCAATATATTGATGTCCTTCGAGGGCAAGCCAATAGGAGTATCACATTTGTTCTTTTTTTTCTCTTACATCCATCCATGAGTAGAAGGTAGTCGTGGGGGGGACAATTCGTTCAGAGCACATGGCGGAGCTCCTGAACTGAGGAGGCGGTGATGGCGTTGGCGGGGGTCTGTCGGAAAGATCTGGCCAGCTGCAGCGTGGCTTTGCCCACCGAGTGACGCAGCTGTTTGATGAGCATCCACAGCAACAGCATGAGGAGCCCCAGCAGCCCCAGCAGCATGGCCAGGTACACGCTCACATTCCAGCCCCAGTCCAGCTGCAGGGGCAGCGATGTGGAGGCTAGCAGGAATTTCCGGGGTGCCGGCATGGGCACACACACACACTTACAAAAAAGACAACCAAAAAAGAAGCAACTTCTCAGGGATGGACCACGGAGGACATTCCGACAGGTAGGCGAGTGCTAGGTGATGAAAGTCCCGTCTGTCTCCATCATTGAAATGAACATTCCCTTTTTCTTCCCGCAGCTGTGTTCTTTGCGCTCCCGTCTCACTCTGCCTGACAAGGAAGAAAACGGAAGGAAGGATGGGGAAAGAAGGACGGAGGAGGAGGGACTGGCATGTCACTGGCTGCATGCACATGACTGGTGGAAAATATCACAACAAAATGTTACATATTTTTACATTGTTTGCATACATTTAACATCCACTTTCCAAAAATGGTAAAATCCACATGCCATCTTTAATTTAGGAGTGGGAAACACATTTAAAGTTACACAACATGGGGTTACCCATCAATATCCCACATAGGAAGCTTTAGCTATTTTGTATTCTTTCAAATCTTTTGCTCTTTTAACACTTTTATGACTCATCAGAGTGCCATCACTGTTTATCAGCTCAAATCCAACAATTTCACCGGACAAACATGAAAGAGGGTCTGGTCTCTTCCCCACGCTTGTTTAAGAAATTCATGTTTGGTCACTACTGTTATGACTAAAATAAACCTCTAGATGGTAGTGTTGCATCACGTTGGATTTGACATTAGAACAGCATTTGAGTAGAGAATAAAAGGATAAGTTTCAGCTTGCTACCTCAGAGAGAAATATAGCAATCCCTCGCTACATCGCGGTTCGTTCATCGCGATTTCACTACATCGCGGATTGTTTCTCCCAAATTTAAAACAAACAAAATTCAAAACAAAACTTTTAAATTGTGAAATTTTGGCACGAAAGTTGCCCACACGCCAGCAGAAGGCAGAGTGCCCATACAAGGAGGCCGATCCAAACCAGACAGTGATGGAGGTGCAGAGGACAGACTAGATGATGGCAGTGTAGAAGGTCTTCAGCTGCTCCCTCGGCAGGTTGAACTCATCTCTCCATGTATCGGACGATGAACTCCGGCAGTTTCAAAGGGGCGTGGAGGAAACCCATCCAAATCATGCAAAACCACGCGAGAATATGGAAAGTCTTTGTATTTTAATTTTACCAAGACGGATAGATGGACAGATTTTACTTATAAATTATAATCCCAGTTGAAGACAGTTGTCATTCAAATTAATTAAAGATATCTATTCGTGCATTTTTGCATACCTTAACTCAGGATATTTACTAGCTGAAATGTCACTGCAGTGAGGCCAAGGCCAGCCTCCGCACGGAAAGACAAAGTCAAATCAGCGGCTTGAGGACCTTCATAATAAAAGCTCCCCGAGTGAAGGCATATTGGTGGTTTGGATTTAAAATAATGAAGTTGAGTTTGGAGAAGTTAGTGTTCGTCTGCATTAATAACTGCAACTCGCCCTGATTTGAAAAATACCATTAAAATCTGGAATTTAGTTATTCCGCAACAGACCAGTTGTTCTTGACCACTCATTTACCATTTCAAAATAAAACAGTCAAATTTGAGATTTTGACCATTACCACATTTCTTAAAGACATATCATGGGAAATCCACTTTTTTGCTAACTATAAAATGTAGCTATATGACACTATGCTCCAGGGATTTGCAACTGGTTTTGTTCAAGGGACTACAATTATAATCAAGAAGCAACTAACAACATAGGGACCAATGCTTTAGCGGAATATAACCGTTATATAAATATTTAAATATATATATATATATACACATACATATATACAATATATATCCATATATATCAAGTTGAGTCATCATCATCATTTAAAGCAACAAGTGCGCAAGGGTCACACTTCAAGTGATTCGCCGTCTAACAAGCTTGTCGCACTTTCTCACTTAAGGACACTTACGAGTAGGAGAAAGGTGTTCTGTCTGTCTGTTGCTAATTATAAAATGTAGCTATATGACACTATAATCCATGGATTTGCAACTGGTTTTGTTCAAGGGACTACAATTATAATCAAGAAGCAACTAGCAACATAGGGACCAATGCTTTAGCGGAATATAACCGTTATATATATATTTAAATATATATATACATACATATATATACAATATATATACTTGTACATCAAGTTGAGTTATCCTCATCATTTAAAGCAACAAGTGCGCAAGGGTAACACTTCAAGTGATTCGCCGTCTAACAAGCTTGTCGCACTTTCTCACTTAAGGACACTCACGAGTAGGAGAAAGGTGTTCTGTCTGTCCACTGCCACAGTGCTCCCAGGTGCCGCACGTTGCAGGCCAATCCAGCTATTAGTAGTGTTCCATATTTGCTGCGCCAGCCACTCCTGCAAGGCAAAAAGTGAGTGAGTGAGTGAGTGAGTGAGTGAGTGAGTGAGTGAGTGAGTGAGTGAGTGAGTGAGTGAGTGGCGTTACCTGCTCCTGTATGTCCCTAATGCTCGCCAGGTGGCCTCCCTTGTATTTCTCAGCATTTGTTCCAGTACAGATACTTCGTTCCGAAGAAGTAACAGTGATTGTTGTATTCCTGCCATCGGGTCAGACACACTGTTGGAATAATATTTCATTATTATTAATTATGTGTTATTATACATTTGCGATTGCTGTGGAATGTGTATTGTGATTAACGAACAGAAGCAGATGAGCCGAAACTTGTTGCATCTGCTTGGGCCTAGCTGATCTCCAGCCGGCGATATGAGGAAATCAAGGGAGACGATCTTTCTGCGGCGACTCTGAGTGGCGCTGCCGGACAACAAGATGTCCAATGCAGGCCGTTGCGATCACAGCCTCAAACCAAACAGGGGAGAGTGTGTCCACGCAATGACATAATTAACTAGGTTTTAGGCTTATTTTTTTTTTTACGATTTTGTTCTTTTGACAGGACATCATGACTCGGTTATGGCAAATGTGAAATGCCTAGGAGGTCGTGTTAGGGCTGGCAGGAACTAACACTAAGGCATGTATGGCTTGTATGAAACTAAGCTTCAATCACTTTTTAGTATATGTAATATATGCCTGAGTATTGTTATATTTTCTGCCTACAACTGTTGCCGCACAGTTTGTGTTCAAATATTGGTGTTTTATTGGAATTATAACGACTGCAACAATGATCTAGGTATCTTGGCATAGTATGTTAGCATTAAGCTCAGACAAACCTAAAACATCCGGGAGATGCTAAAATACTTGTAAAGTTTGACCTTTGTAAGTACTGACTTACTTGTTTGCTGTTCTCCTCAAGTATTCAGATCAGGCAGGCAGGCAGCCAGGCAGGCAGGCGCATCCAAGGCAGGCAGGAAGGCAGACAGGCACATCCAAAGCAGGCAGGCAGGGAGGCCTGGCGTCATCCATGCGCTTTCGAGGCAGTCCAGGCGTCGCCCAGGCGCATCTGAGGCAGTCCTGGCATCGTACAGGCGCAATCAAGGCAGTCTTGGCGTCGTCCAGGCGCATCCGAGGTAGTCCTGGTTTCGCCCAGGCGCATTCAAGACAGTACTGGCTTCGTGCAGGCGCATCCGAGGCAGTCCTGGCTTCGTCCAGGCGCATTTGAGGCAGTCCTGTCTTCGTCCAAGCGCATCCAAGGCAGTCTTGGCTTTATCCAGGCGCATGCGAGGCAGTCCTGGCTTAGTCCAGGCACATCCGAGGCAGTCCTGGCTAGGTTTAGGCCAGGCAGGCAGGTGGGCAGTCAGGCAGGCAGGCAGTCACGGCTTGCATCATCCAGATGCAGGTAAGGCAAGCAGGCGGGCAGGCAGGCAGTCACGGCTTGCATCATCCAGATGCAGGTAAGGCAGGCAGTCATGACTTCGTCCCGATGGAGGCCAGGCAGTCCTCTTCATCTAGGTGCAGGCCAAGCAGGAAGCCAGGTAGGCGGTCTCATCCAAGACTACAGCTTGCGGGCGGGCAGGCAGGCGCATACAAAGCAGGAAGGCGCAGGCAGGCAGGCAGGCAAGCAGGCAGGCAGGCAGGCAGGCAGGCAGGCAGGCAGGCGCATCCAAGGCAGACAGGCAGATAGGCAGGCGCATCGAGGCAGGCAGGCAGACTGGCATTCAGGCAGGCTAGCGCATCCAAGAAGGCCAGGCAGGCGGGTGCATCCAAGGCAGGCAAGCAGGCCAGCAGGCAGGCACGTCAGGCAGGTGGGCTGGCAGGCAGGCAGGCAGGCGGGCGCATTCAAGGCAGGCAGGGAGGCCTGACGTCGTCCAAGCGCATACGAGGCAGTCCTGGCGTCATCCAGGTGCATCCGAGGCAGTCCTAGCATCATCCAGGCACGTCCAAAGTAGTGCTGGCATTATCCAGGCGCATCCGAGGCAGTCCTGGCGTCGTCCAGGTGCATCCAAAGCGCATCCGAAGCGCATCCAAGGCGCATCCAAGGCGCATCCAAGGCGGTCCTGTCTTCGTCTGGGCGCTTCCAAGGTGGTCCTGGCGTTGTCCAGACGTGTACAAGGCGCATCCAAGGCGGTCCCGGCGTCGTCCAGCCACATCCAAGGCAGTCCCAGTGTCGTCCAGGCACATCCAAGGCGGTCCCGACGTTGTCCGGACGGATCCAAGGCGGTCCCAGCATCATCCAAGCACATCCAAGGTGGTCCCGGTGTCATCCAGGCGCATCCAAAGCGGGCACGACGTCGTTCAGGCGCATCCAAGGCAGTCCCGACATGGTCCAGACGCATCTAAGGGGCATCCAAGGCACATCCAAAGCGTTGTCCAGGCGCAACCAAGGGGCATCCAAGGCACATCCAAGGCGCATCCAAGGCGTCGTCCAGGCGCATCCAAGGCCGTCCCAGCATCGTCCAGGTGCATCCAAGGCTGTCTTGACGTGGTCCAGGCTAATCCAAGGCGCATCCAAGGCGCGTCTCAGAGTCATCCAGGGCGGTCCAGGCATCATCCAGGCACATCCAAGGCGGTCCCGGCGTCGTCCAGTCACATCCAAGGCAGTCCCAGTGTCGTCCAGGCACATCCAAGGCGGTCCCGACGTCGTCCAGGGGGATCCAAGGCGGTCCCAGCATCATCCAAGCACATCCAAGGTGGTCCCGGTGTCATCCAGGCGCATCCAAAGCCGGAACGACGTCGTTCAGGCACATCCAAGGCAGTCCCGACATGGTCCAGATGCATCCAAGGGGCATCCAAGGCACATCCAAAGCGTCGACCAGGCGCAACCAAGGGGCATCCAAGGCACATCCGAGGCGCATCCAAGGCGTCGTCCAGGCGCACCCAAGGCGGTCCCGGCGTCGTCTAGGTGCATCCAAGGCTGTCTTGACGTGGTCCAGGCTAATCCAAGGCGCATCCAAGGCGTGTCTCAGAGTCATCCAGGGCGGTGCAGGCATCATCCAGGCGCATCCAAGGCGGTCCCGGCGTCGTCCAGGCACATCCAAGGCGGTCCCAGTGTCGTCCAGGCACATCCAAGGCGGTCCCGACGTCGTCCAGGGGGATCCAAGGCGGTCCCGACGTCGTCCAGACGGATCCAAGGCGGTCCCAGCATCATCCAAGCACATCCAAGGTGGTCCCGGTGTCATCCAGGCGCATCCAAAGCGGGCACGACATCGTTCAGGCGCATCCAAGGCAGCCCCGACATAGTCCAGACGCATCCAAGGGGCATCCAAGGCACATCCAAAGCGTCGTCCAGGCGCAACCAAGGGGCATCCAAGGCACATCCAAGGCGCATCCAAGGCGTCATCCAGGCGCATCCAAGGCCGTCCCGGCGTCGTCCAGGTGCATCCAAGGCTGTCTCGACGTGGTCCAGGCTAATCCAAGGCACATCCAAGGCAGTCACAGTGTCGTCCAGGCACATCCAAGGCAGTCCCGACGTCGTCCAGGGGGATCCAAGGCGGTCCCAGTATCATCCAAGCACATCCAAGGTGGTCCCGGTGTCATCCAGGCGCATCCAAAGCGGGCACGACGTTGTTCAGGCGCATCCAAGGCGGTCCCGACATGGTCCAGACGCATCCAAGGGGCATCCAAGGCACATCCAAAGCGCATCCAAAGCATCATCCAGGCGCAACCAAGGGGCATCCAAGGCACATCCAAGGCGCATCCAAGGCGTCGTGCAGGCGCATCCAAGACCGTCCCGGCGTCGTCTAGGTGCATCCAAGGCTGTCTCGACATGGTCCAGGCTAATCCAAGGCGCATCCAAGGCGCGTCTCAGAGTCATCCAGGGCGGTGCAGGCATCATCCGGGCGCATCCAAGGCGGTCCCGGCGTCGTCCAGGCACATCCAAGGCGGTCCCGATGTCGTCCAGTCACATTCAAGGCAGTCCCAGTGTCATCCAGGCACATCCAAGGCGGTCCCGACGTTGTCCAGACGGATCCAAGGCAGTCCCAGCATCATCCAAGCACATCCAAGGTGGTCCCGGTGTCATCCAGGCGCATCCAAAGCGGGCACGACGTCGTTCAGGCGCATCCAAGGCAGTCCCGACATGGTCCAGACGCATCCAAGGGGCATCCGAGGCACATCCAAAGCGTCGTCCAGGCGCAACCAAGGGGCATCCGAGGCACATCCAAGGCGCATCCAAGGCGTTGTCCAGGCGCATCCAAGGCCGTCCCGGCGTGGTTCAGGTGCATCCAAGGCTGTCTTGACGTGGTCCAGGCTAATCCAAGGCGCATCCAAGGCGCGTCTCAGAGTCATCCAGGGCGGTCCAGGCATCATCCAGGCGCATCCAAGGTGGTCCCGGCGTCGTCCAGTCACATCCAAGGCAGTCCCAGTGTCGTCCAGGCACATCCAAGGCGGTCCCGACGTCGTCCAGGGGGATCCAAGGCGGTCCCGACGTCGTCCAGACGGATCCAAGGCGGTCCCAGCATCATCTAAGCACATCCAAGGTGGTCCCGGTGTCATCCAGGCGCATCCAAAGCGGGCACGACGTCGTTCAGGCGCATCCGAGGCAGCCCCGACATAGTCCAGACGTATCCAAGGGGCATCTAAGGCACATCCAAAGCGTCGTCCAGGCGCAACCAAGGGGCATCCAAGGCACATCCAAGGCGCATCCAAGGCGTCATCCAGGCGCATCCAAGGCCGTCCCGGCGTCGTCCAGGTGTATCCAAGGCTGTCTCGACGTGGTCCAGGCTAATCCAAGGCACATCCAAGGCGCATCTCAGCGTCATCCAGGGCGGTAGAGGCATCATCCAGGCGCATCCAAGGCGGTCCCGGGGTCGTCCAGTCACATCCAAGGCAGTCCCAGTGTCGTCCAGGCACATCCAAGGCGGTCCTGACGTCGTCCAGGGGGATCCAAGGCGGTCCCAGCATCATCCAAGCACATCCAAGGTGGTCCCGGTGTCATCCAGGTGCATCCAAAGCCGGAACGACGTCGTTCAGGCACATCCAAGGCAGTCCCGACATGGTCCAGACGCATCCAAGGGGCATCCAAGGCACATCCAAAGCGTCGTCCAGGCGCAACCAAGGGGCATCCAAGGCACAGCCAAGGCGCATCCAAGGCGTCGTCCAGGCGCATCCAAGGCCGTCCCGGCGTCGTCTAGGTGCATCCAAGGCTGTCTCGACGTGGTCCAGGCTAATCCAAGGCGCATCCGTGGCGCGTCTCAGAGTCATCCAGGGCGGTGCAGGCATCATCCAGGCGCATCCAAGGCGGTCCCGGCGTCGTCCAGGCACATCCAAGGCGGTCCTGACGTCGTCCAGTCACATCCAAGGCAGTCCCAGTGTTGTCCAGGCACATCCAAGGCGGTCCCGACGTCGTCCAGACGGATCCAAGGCGGTCCCAGCATCATCCAAGCACATCCAAGGTGGTCCCGGTGTCATCCAGGCTCATCCAAAGCGGGCACGACGTTGTTCAGGCGCATCCAAGGCAGCCCCGACATAGTCCAGACGCATCCAAGGGGCATCCAAGGCACATCCAAAGCGTCGTCCAGGCGCAACCAAGGGGCATCGAAGGCACATCCAAGGCGCATCCAAGGCGTCATCCAGGCGCATCCAAGGCCGTCCCGGCGTCGTCCAGGTGCATCCAAGGCTGTCTCGACGTGGTCCAGGCTAATCCAAGGCACATCCAAGGCGCGTCTCAGAGTCATCCAGGGCGGTCCAGGCATCATCCAGGCGCATCCAAGGCGGTCCAGGCTAATCCAAGGCACATCCAAGGCAGTCCCAGTGTCGTCCAGGCACATCCAAGGCAGTCCCGACTTCGTCCAGGGGGATCCAAGGCGGTCCCAGCATCATCCAAGCACATCCAAGGTGGTCCCGGTGTCATCCAGGCGCATTCAAAGCGGGCACGACGTCGTTCAGGCGCATCCAAGGCAGTCCCGACATGGTCCAGACGCATCCAAGGGGCATCCAAGGCACATCCAAAGCGCATCCAAAGCGTCGTCCAGGCGCAACCAAGGGGCATCCAAGGCACATCCAAGGCGCATCCAAGGCGTCGTCCATGCGCATCCAAGGCGGTTCCGGCGTCGTCTAGGTGCATCCAAGGCACTCTCGACGTGGTCCAGGCTAATCCAAGGCGCATCCAAGGCGCGTCTCAGAGTCATCCAGGGCGGTCCAGGCATCATCCAGGCGCATCCAAGGCGGTCCCGGCGTCATCCAGGCACATCCAAGGCGGTCCCGACGTCGTCCAGGCGCATCCGAGGTAGTCCCGGCACATCCAATGCGGTCCCAACGAAATCCAGGCGCATCCAAGGCGGTCCCGACATATTCTTCATCTTCTTCCGCTTATCAGGGTTGGGTCGCGGGCCAAGTGTGTGTCTGACTTCATAGATGTGTCTGACTTCATAAGTGTGTCTGACTTCATAAGTGTGTCTAACTTCATAAGTGTGTCTGACTTCATAAGACCAAGTCGGGTTGTTATGATTCGTCTAGTGTGTTGGTGGAGTGTTGGTGGAGTGCCCAGTGCATGACATTTCTCACTGTCAACCCTCACCGCTGGCTAGCAGTATGCGAACGGAAGAGCCGAGTGCGTAAGTCTCTCCCTGCCAGTACATAGCCTCTCTAACAGCAAGCCCTATGTAGTGCCTCCACGCGGCGACACATGGTAACTGGGTACAAGACGAACCCAGGCTAAACTACAAGGGACTCGCAGGAGGTTTGGCCCCTAGACGTGCGGAACGCAGGCCCACCGGTGTGTGGACATGCCCTGGTGCCCACGAACCAGCCCCCAACTATGGGTTAAATAGTACCACTGTCCAGTGGGTTCCTCGGGAGAGCAATGGGCTAAGGGAGTCAAACCCTACAGAAAGTCAATTTCCCCTTGGGTTGGTGTCAGCAAGGGCATCCGGCTGTAAAAAGTTTTGCTCCAAAAAAATTCTCAGTGTAGGACTTTCAACCATGAGATGGCCATGGACCGTCCCAGGTGGAAGAAAGCTATATTGAGAATCCAGTCCAACCCAGCGGCGCCTGGAAAGCGGACTTTAAACCGATGATGATGATGGGTCGCGTGGCAAGCAGCTTTAAGAGGGACTCCCAGACTTCCCTCTCCCCAGCCACTTCACACATTCATCCCAGGGGATCCCAAGGCATTCCCAGGCCAGCTGAGAGACAGTCTCTCTAGCGCATCCTGGGTCGTCTACGGGGTCTCTTACTGGTGGGACATTCACGGAACACCTCCCCAGGGAGGTGTCCATCAGGCATCCTGATGAAATGCCCAAGCCACCTCATCTGTCTCCTCTCAACGTAGAGGAGCAGCGGCTCTACTCCGAGTCTCTCCTGGATGACCAAGCTTCTAACCTTATCTCTAAGGGAGAGCCCGGACACCCTGCGGAGGAAACTCATTTCCACAGCTTGTATCCGGAATCTCATTCTTTTGCTCACAACCTATAGCTCGTGACCATAAGAGAGGGTAGGAGCGTAGATTGACTGGTAAATTGAGAGGTTTGCCTTTTGGCTCAGCTCTCTCTTCACCGCGACGAACTGGTGTCCGCATTACTGCCGACGCTGCTTTGATCCGCCTGTCGATCTCGCGCTCCATCCTGCCCTCACTCATGAACAAGAATCCAAGTTACTTCAACTCCTCTACTTGGGGCAGGATCTCGTCCTCGATCCGGAGAGGGCATTCCACCCTTTTCCGACCGAGGACCATGGACTCTAATTTAGAGGTGCTGACCCTCCTCCTGACCGCTTCACACTTGGCTGCGAACCGCTCCAGTGAGAGCCGGAGATCACGGCTTGAAGAAGCCAACAGCACCACGCCTTCTGCAAAAAGCAGAGAAGCATGGCTGAGGTCCCCAAACGGGACACGCTCAACGCCTCAGCTGCGCCTAGAACTTCTGTCCATAAAAGTTATGAACAGAATCGGTGACAAAGGGCAGCCTTGGCGGAGTCCATCCCTCACTGGGAACGAATCCGACTTACTGCCGGAAATGCGGACCAAACTCTGGCATCGGTGATACAGGGACCGAACCGCCTTTATCAGTTGGCTCAGCACCCTGTACTCCCGAAGCACCCTCCAAAGAGCTTCCTGAGGAACATGGTCGAACGCCTTCTCCAAGTCCACAAAACACATGTGGACTGGTTAAGCAAACTCCCATGCCCCCTCGAGGATCCTGCCAAGGGTGTAGAGCTGGTCCACTGTTCCACAGCCGGAACGAAAGCCACACTGCTCCTCCTGAATCCGAAGTTCGACCTACCGACAGACTCTCCTCTCCAGCACCCCTGAATAGACCTTACCAGGGAGGCTGAGGAGTGTGATTCCCCTGTAATTGGAACACACCCTCCGGTCCCCCTTCTTAAAGAGGGGAACCACCACCCCAGTCTGCCAATTCAGAGACCGTCCCCGATGTCCACGCAATGTTGCAGAGGCGTGTCAACCATGACAGCCCCACAACATCCAGAGCCTTTAAAACTCTGGGCGGATCTCATCTACCCCTGGGGCCTTGCCCCTGAGGAGTTTTTCAACTACCTCAGTGACTTTGACCCCAGAGATGGGAGAATCTTCCTCAAAGTCTCCAGGCCCTGCTTCCACAATGGATGGCGTGTCGGTGGAATTGAAGAGGTCTTCAAAGTATTCTCCCCACCGACTCACGACGTCCCGAGTCGAGGTCAGCAGCACGCCATCTCCACTGTAAACTGTGTTGACGGCGCACTGCTTCCCCTTTCCTGAGACGCCGGATGGTGGACCAGAATTTCTTCGAAGCCATCCGAAAGTCGTTCGTCATGGCCTGGCCAAACTCGCCCAGGTTTTCTCCTCAGCAACAGCCAATGCTGCATTCCGCTTGGCCATCCGGTACCTGTCAGCTGCCTCCGGAGTCCTGCAGGCCAAAATGGCCGAATAGGACTCCTTCAGCTTGACAGAGGATTCTGCCAGACGTTCCCTGCAGACCCTCACAGCACATTTGGGCCTGCCAGGTTGAACCGGCATCTTCACCCACCATCGGAGCCGACCCACCACTAGGTGGTGATAAGTTGACAGCTCCGCCCCTCTCTTCACCCAAATGTCCAAAACATGCGGCCGCAAATCTGATGACACAACTACAAAGTCCATCATCGATCTGCGGCCTAGGGTGTCCTGGTGCCAAGTGCACACACGGACACCCTTGTGTTTGAACATGGTGTTCATAATTGACAATCCGTGTCGAGCACAGAAATTCAATAATAGAACACCACTTGGGTTCAGATTGGGGAGGCCGTTCCTCTCACTCACACCCTTCCAGGTCTCACTGTCATTCCCCACGTGAGCATTGAAGTCACCCAGTAGGACGATGGAGTCCCCAGAAGGAACGCTCTCCAGCATTTCTTCCAAGGAATTCAAAAATGGGTAGGTACTCTGAGCTGCAGTTTGGTGCATAGACACAAACACCAGTCAGAACCCGTCCCCCCCACCCGAAGGCAGAGGAAGGCTACCCTCTCGTTCACCAGGGTGAACCCCAATGTGCAGGCGTTCAGCTGGGGGAGCAATAAGTCTACCCACCCCTCCTCGACGCCTCTCACCATGGAGAACTCCAGAGTGAAAGAGTGTCCAGCCCCTCTCGAGAGGGCTTGTACCAGAACCCAAACTGTGCGTGGAGGCAAGTCCGACTATGCTTAGTCGGAACTGTTCTTCCTCGCAGACCAGCTTGGGCTCCTTTCCAGCCAGAGAGGTGACATTCCATGTCTCAAGAGCCAGCTTCTGCACCCGGGGATCAGACCACCAAGGTCCATGCCTTAGGTCGCTCCCCAGCTAACATTGCAACAGACCTCTTTGGCACTTCCCACAGGTGGTGAGCCCATGGGAAGGGGGACCCACTTTTCCTTTTCGGGTTGTGCCCGGCCGGGCCCCATGGACGAAGGCCCGGCCACCAGACGCTCGCCTTCGAGCCCCACCTCCAGGCCTGCCTCCAAGGGTGGGGGGGCTCGGTGACCCGCGTCCCGGCGGGGGAAATCTGAGTCCACATATATTTTTCATCATAAGGGGTTTCTTGAGTCGTGCTTTGTCTGCCCCCTCACCTAGGACCCATTTGCCAAGGGTGACCCTAACAGGGGCATGAAGCCCCAGACAACATGGCTCCTCGGATCATTGGGACACACAAACCCCTCCACCACGGTAAGGTGACATTTACGGAGGTCCCAACGTTGTCCAGGCCCAACTAAGGCAGTCCCGGCGTCGTCCAGGCGCATCCAATGCGATCCCGGCGTTATCCAGGCACATTTGAGGTGCATTCGTGGCGCATTCAAGGCGCATCCAGGGCGCATCCAGGGCGCATCTAAAGGGGTCCAGGTTCCGTCCAGGCGCATCCAAGGTGTATCCAAGGTGCATCCAAGGTTGCCCCGGTGTCATCCAGGTGCCCATAGCGGTCCCCGGCGTCATCCAGTAGCATCCAAGGCGGTCCTGACGTCATCCAGGGGCATTCAAGGCAGTCCCCACGCATCCAATGCGGTCCCGACGTCGTCAAGGCACATCCATGTCGCAACGTCGTCCAGGCGCAACTAAGGGAGTCGCGGCGTCGTCCAGGCGCAGCCAAGGCAGTCCCGGCATCATCCAGGCGTATCCAAGGCGTATGTATACAAGGTGGTTCTGCTGTATTCTAGGCGCATTCAAGGCACATCCAGGGCGCATTCAAGGCGCATCCAAAGCTGTCCCGGCATTGAACAAGCGCCCAAGGCCGTCTCTGCGTCGTCCAGGCATATACAAGGTAGTTCCGCCGTCGTCCAAGCGCAAATAAGGCGGTCCAATCGTCGTCCAGGCGCATCCACGGCAATCCCGGTGCATCCAAGGCGGTCGCAACGCCATCCACGCGCACCCAAGGCGGTCCTGGCGCTGTCCAGACGCATCCAAAGTGGTACAGCATGGTCCAGGCACATCTAAGGCAGTCCCAGTGTGGTTCAAGCACATTCAAGATACGTCCTGACATCGTCCAGGCGCACCCAAGGTGGTCCCGGCGTCTTGCCGGTGCATCCAGGGCGCATCCAAGGCGCATCCAAGGCGCATCCAAGGCGGTCCCAGCGTCGTCCGGGAGCATCCAATGTGCTTCCTTCGCGCATCCAAGGCTCATCTAGAGCGTTCCTGGAGTCATCCAGGGGCATCCAAGGCACATCTAAGGCGCATCCAAGGCAGCCCCGGCGTCGTCCAGGCGCCCAAGGCAATACCCACGTCGTCCAGGCGCACACAAGGCAGTCCTGACATCGTTCAGGCACATCCAAGGCCGTCCCCAGTGTCATTCAGGTGCATCCAAGGCAGATCCAAGACGGTCCCTGTGTCGTCCAGGCGCCCAAGGCAGTCTCATCGTCGTCCAGGAGCATCCAAGGCACATCCAAGACACATAAAAAACGCATCCAAGGCGGTCCCCGCGTCGTCCAGGCGCAACCAAAGCGCATCCATGGTGGTGCTAGTGGCGTCCTAGAAAATCAGTCCCATCCTAGGGGCATCCAAGGCATTCCCGGCATCGTCCAGGCGGCCATGACACTCTCAGCATCGGCCAGGTGCATCCAAGATGGTCCCGGTGTCGTCCAGGCGCATTCAAGGCGGTCCTGGCGTCGTCCAGGTACATCCAAAGCACATCCAAGGTAGTCTCGTGCGTCGTCCTAGTGCCCAAGGCGGTCCCGGCGTTGTCCATGCACATTCAAGGTGGTCCTGACGTTGTCCTGGCGCATCCATGGCGGTCCCAGCGCATCCATAGCAGTCCAGGCGTCGTCCAAACGCATCCAATGCGGTCCCGGCATCGTCCAGGCGCATCTATGGTGTATCAAAGGGGGTGCTGGCATCGTCCAGGCGCATCCAAGGCATATCCAAGGCTTATCCAAGGCGCATCCAAGTCGCATCCAAGGGTGTCCCAGCATGGTCCAGGCATCCAAGGCGGTCCCAGCGTTGTCCAGGCGCATTCAAGGCGGTCCCGGCGTCGTCCAGAAGCATCGAAGGCGCATCCAAAGCGGTCCAAGCGTGGTCCAGGCGCATCCAAGGTGCATTCTAGGCGCATTCAAGGCGGTCCCGGCGTCATGCAGGCGCATTCAAGACGCATCCAAAGCACATCCAAGGCAGTCCCACAATCATCTGGGTGCCCAAGGCGATCCCGGAATCGTTCAGTTACATCCAAGCCAGTCCCGGCGTCGTGCAAAAGCTTTTGAGGCGCATCCAAAGTGGTCCTGGTGTCGTCAGGGCACATCCAAGACAAATCCGAGGCGCATCCAAAGAGGTCCCGGCATCTTCCAGGCACATCCAAGATGGTCCCCGACATCGTGCAGAAGCCCAAGGCAGTCCCAGCTTCGGCCAGGCGCATGTAAGACGGTCCCGGTGTAATACAGGCACATCCAAGGCGCATCCACGATGGTCCCGGTGTCGTCCAGGCACATCCAAGGCGCGTTCAAGGCGGTCCCGGCATCGTCCAGGTCCATCCAAGGCGCATCAAATGCAGTCCCATGCGTCGTCTCAGCGCCCAAGGCGGTACCGGCGTCGTCCATGCGCATTGTAAACATTCCTGACATAGTTTTGGCGCATCCATGGCGGTCCCGGCGCATCCATGGCAGTCCAGGTGTCGTCCAAACACATCCAATGCGGTCCCGGCGTCATCCAGGCGCATTCAAGGCTTATCAACGGCTTATCCAAGGCTTATCGAAGGCGCATCCAAGGCACATCCAAGACGGTCCCGGCATCGTCCAGGCAACCCAAGCGGTCCCAGCGTTGTGCAGGCGCATCCAAGGTGGTCCCGGCGTCGACCAGGCGCATCTAAGGCCCATCCAAAGCGGATCCAAAGCGGTCCCAGCGTGGTCCAAGCGCATCCAAGGTGCATCTAAGGTGCTTCTAAAGCGGTCCCGGCGTTGTGCAAGCGCCCAAGGCAGTCCCAGCGCATCCAAGGCACATCCAAGGCGCATCTAGAGCGGTCCCGGCGTTGTCCAGGTGCCCAAAGCAGTCTCGGTGTTGTCCAGGTGCATCCAAGGCACATCCAAGGCGCATCCAAGGCACATCCAAGGCAGTCCAGGCGTCGTCCAGGGGCATCCAAGGCAGTTCCAGCATCGTCCGGGCGCATCCAACGCACATCCAAGGCGCATCCATGGAGCATCCAAGGCAGTCCAGGCGTCGTCCAGGCGCACCCAAGTTGGTTCCGGCGTCATCCAGGCGCAACCAACGCGCATCCAACGTGCATCCAAGGCTGTCCCGGCGTCGTCCAGGCACACCCGTGGCGCATCCAAGACAGTCTTGGCGTCCGCCAGGCGCCCAAGACGGTCCAGGCGTCTTTCAGGCGCATCCAAGGCGGTCCTTGCGTCGTCCAGGCGCATCCTAGGCAGTCTCGGTGCGACCAAGGTAATCCCGGCGTCATCCAAGCGCATCCAAGGCGGTCCCGTCGTCGTCCAGGCGCATCCAAGGTGGTCCCGGCGCATCCAAGGTGGCCCCGGCTTTGTCCAGCTGCATCCAAGGCGGTCGAAGTATCATCCAGGGGCATCCAAGACGCATCCAAGGAACATCCAAGGCGCTTTCAAGGCGGTCCCGGCATCGTCCAGGGCGGCTCCGGCATCGCCCATGCACATACAAGGCAGCCCCAGCGTCCAGGCGTGTCCAGGGCGGTCTAGGCTTCGTCCAGGCGCAGTCAAGTCGGTCCCGGCTTCGTCCAAGCGCACCCAAGGCAGAAGTGGCTTCGTCCAGGCGCATCCAAGGCGGTCCCGGCTTCGTCCAGGCGCATCCAAGGTGGTCCCAGCTTCGTCCAGGCGCATCCAAGGCTGTTATGGCTTCGCCCAGCCGCATCCAAGGCGGTCCAGTCTTCGTCCAGGCACATAAAAGGCAGAAGTGGCTTCATCCAAGCCCATCCAAGGCAGTCCCGGCATCGTCCAGTCACATTCAAGGCGGTCCTGGCTTCGTCCATGCACATCCAAGGCGGTCCAGCATCGTCCAGGCGCGTCCAAGGCGCATCTAAGGGGCATCCAAGGCGGTCCCGGCATTGTCCAAGCGCATCCAAGGCTGTCTCACTATCGTCCAGGCAAATCCAAGGCGCATGGATGGCGGTCCCGCCGTCGTCCAGGCGCATCCAAAGCGCATCCAAGGCGCATCCAAGGCTCATCCAACGGGGTCCCGGCGTCCTCCAGGTTTCATCCAGGCGCATCCAAGGCAGTCCCGGCTTCATCCAGGCACATCAAAAGCGGTTACGGCTTTGTCCAGCCGCATCCAAGGCGGTCCAGGCTTTGTCCAGGCGCCTAAAAGGCAGAACTGGATTCATCCAAGCGCATCCAAGGCGGTCCAGCTTCATCTAGGCACATCCAAGGCAATCCCGGCGTTGTTCAGGCGCATCCAAAGCAGTCCCACTATCGTCCAGGCAAATCTAAGCCACATTGAAGGCGGTCCGGCTGTCATCCAGGTGCATCCAAGGCGCATCCAGAGCGGTCCCGGCGTCGTTTAAGCGTCCAAGGTTATCCCGGTTTCATCCAGGCGCATCCAAGGCGGTTGCGGCATCATCCAGGTGCATCCAGGGCAGTCCCGGCCTCGCCCAGGCCCATCCAAGGTGCATTTAAGGCGGTCCCGGGCCCATCCAAGGCGCATCCTAGGCGCATCCAAAACGCATCCAAGGCGCATTCAAGGCGGTCCCGGCGTCGTCCAGGAGCTTTCAAGTCAGTCCCGGCGTCGTCCAGTCACATCCAAGGCGGTCCTGGCGTTTTCCAGGCGCATCCAAGGCAGTCCCAGCGTCATCCAGGTTTCGTCCAGGCGCATCCAAGGCGGTCCCGGCTTCATCCAGGCACATCAAAGGCGGTTCCGGCTTCGCCCAGCCACATCCAAGGCAGTCTTGGCTTCGTCCAGGCGCATCCAAGGCAGTCCCGGCTTCGTCCAGGCGCATCCAAGGCAGAAGTGGCTTTGTCCAGGCGCATAGATGGCGGTCAGGGCGTCGTTAAGGCGCATCCAAGGCCCATCCAAGGCGCATCCAAGGCGCATCCAAGGCAGTCCAGGCGTCGTCCAAGGTGGTCTGGCGTCTTCCACGCGGGACCAAGGCCCATCCAAGGAGCATCCAAGGGGCATCCAAGCCGATCCCGGCGTTGTTTAGGCGCATGCAAAGCAGTCCCACTACAGTCCAGGCAAATCCAAGGCGCATTGAAGGCGGTCCTTCCGTCATCCAAGTGCATCCAAAGCGCATCCAAAGCGGTCCCGGCGTCGTTCAGGCGTCCAAGGTTATCCCTGCTTCGTCCAGGCGCATTTGAGGCGATCGCGGCATCGTCCAGGTGCATCCAGGGCAGTCCCGGCGTCGCCCAGGCCCATCCAAGGCCCATTCAAGGCGGTCCGGGCCCATCCAAGGCCCATCCAAGGCCCATCCAAGGCCCATCCAGGGCCCATCCAGGGCCCATCCAGGGCCCATCCAAGGCCCATCCAAGGCCCATCCAAGGCGCATCCAAGGCGCATCCAAGGCGCATCCAAGGCGCATCCAAGGCGCATCCAAGGCGCATCCAAGGCGCATCCAAGGCGCATCCAAGGCGCATCCAAGGCGCATCCAAGGCGGTCCCGGCGTCGTCCAGGGCGGCTCCGGCATCATCCAGGCACATCCAAGGCAGTCCCAGCGTCCAGGCGCATCCAGGGCGGTCCAGGCTTCGTCCAGGAGCTTTCAAGAAGGTCACGGCGTCGTCCAGTCACGTCCAAGGCGGTCCTGGGGTTGTCCAGGCACATCCAAGGCGGTCCCGGCGTTGTCCAGCTTTCGTCCAGGCGCATCCAAGGCAGTCCCGGCATCATCCAGACACATCAAAGGCGGTTCCGGCTTCGTCCAGGCACATCCAAGGCGGCCCTGGTGTCGTCCAGGCGCATCCAAGGCAGAAGTGGCTTCGTCCAGGCGCATCCAAGGCAGTCCCGGCTTCATCCAGGCCCATCCAAAGCAGTCCTGGCTTCGTCCAGGCACATCCAAGGCGGTCCTGGTGTCGTCCAGGCGGGACCAAGACGCATCCAAGACGCATCCAAGGGGCATCCAAGGGGCATCCAAGGCGGTCCCAGCGTCGTCCAGGCACCTCCAAGGCAGTCCCGGCGTCATCCAGGCGCATCCAGGGCGGTGCCGGCGTCGTCCAGGCGCATCCAGGGCAGTTCCAGTGTCGTCCAGGCGCATCAAAGGCGGTCTTGGCGTCCTCCAGGTGTGCATCCAAAACTGTCCTGGTGTTGTCCAGACGCATGCAAGGCGGTCCCGGCGTCATCCAAGCGCATCCAAGGTAACTCCAAAGCTGTCCTGGCGTCGTCCAGGTGCATCGAAGTTAGTCCCGGCGTCGTCCAGGTGCATCGAAGTTAGTCCCGACGTTGTCCAGGCGCATCCAAGGCGCATCCAAGGTGCTGCTAGCGTCGTCCTGGAAAATCAGAGTCGCATCCTAGGGGCATCCAAGGCGCATCCAAGGCTGTCCCGGCATCGTTCAGGCAGATCCGAGGCGCATCCGAGCCGCATCCGAGGCAGTCCAGGCATCCTTCAGGCGCCCAAGGTGGTCCAGGCGTCGTCCAGGCAGATCCAAGGCAGTCCTGACGTTGTCCAAGCGCATCCAAGGCAGCTCCAGTGTCGTCTAGTCGCACCCAAGGGACTCCCGGCATCGTCCAGGCTGAGGCGCATCCGAGGTAGTACCTGCGAGGTCCAGGTGAATACAAGGCAGTCCCGGAGTCATCTAGGCGCATCCAATGCGCATCGAATGTGGACCCAGCGTCATCTAGGTGCATCCAAGGCGGTCCCGGCATTGTTCAGGCGCACACAAGGCGGTCCCGGTGTCGTACAGAGACATTCAAGGTGCATTCAAGGCGCATCTAAGCCGGTCCCGGTGTCGTCCAGGCGTATCCAAAGCAGTCCCACCATCATCCAAGGTGGTCCCAGTATCGTCCAGGCGCATCCAAGGCGCATCCATGGCAGTCCCGTCATTCGTTCAGGCGCTCAAGACAGTTCCCGCGTTGTCCAGGCGCATGTAAGCCAGTCCTGACGTCGTTCAGGCGCATCCAAGGCGGACGCGGCCCATCCAAGGCGGTCCCGACGTCATCCAGGCACATCCAAGGCCGTCCCGGCGGCGTCCAGGCACAACCAAGGCGGTCCCCACGTCGTCCATGCGCATACAAGTAGGTCGCAGCATCATCCAGGCGCATCCAAGGTGCATCTAAGGTGCTTCTAAAGCGGTCCCTGCGTTGTGAAAGTGGCCAAGGCAGTCCTGGCACATCCAAGGCGCATCCAAGGCACATCCAAGGCGGTCCGGGTAACTTCCAGGCAACCAAGGCGGTCCCAGCGTCGTCCAGGCACCTCCAAAGCGGTCCCGGCGTCATCCAGGCACATCCAGGGCAGTTCGGGCGTCGTCCAGGCGCATTAAAGGCGGTACTGGCGTCCTCCAGGCTCATCCAAGACTGTCCTGGCGTTGTCCAGACGCATGCAAGGCGGTCCGGGCGTCATCCAGGCGCATCCAAGGTAACGCCAAGGCTGTCCCGGCGTCGTCCAGGTGCATCGAAGTTAGTCCCGGCGTTGTCCAGGTGCATCGGAGTTAGTCCCGATGTATTCCAGGCGCATCCAAGGCGGACGCGGCCCATCCAAGGCGGTCCCGACGTCATCCAGGCACATCCAAGGCCATCCCGGCTGCGTCCAGCCACAACCAAGGCGGTCCCCGCGTCGTCCATGCGCATCCAAGGTGCATCTAAGGTGCTTCTAAAGCCGTCCCGGCGTTGTGCAAGCGCTCAAGGCAGTCCCGGCGCATCCAAGGCACATCCAAGGCGGTCCCGGTAACTTCCGGGCAACCAAGGCGGTTCCAGCGGCGTCCAGGAGCATCCAAGGCACTTCCAAGGCGGTCTTGATGTTCTCCAGGTGCATCCAAAGCGGTCTCAGTGTCATCTTGGCGCGTCCAAGGCGCGTCCAAGGCGCGTCCAAGGCGCGTCCAAGGCGCGTCCAAGGCGCGTCCAAGGCGCGTCCAAGGCGCGTCCAAGGCGCGTCCAAGGCGCGTCCAAGGCGCGTCCAAGGCGCGTCCAAGGCGCGTCCAAGGCGCGTCCAAGGCGCGTCCAAGGCGCGTCCAAGGCGCGTCCAAGGCGCGTCCAAGGCGCGTCCAAGGCGCGTCCAAGGCGCGTCCAAGGCGCGTCCAAGGCGCGTCCAAGGCGCGTCCAAGGCGCGTCCAAGGCGCGTCCAGGCATCGTCCAGGCATCGTCCAGGCATCGTCCAGGCATCGTCCAGGCATCGTCCAGGCCCATCCAAGGCGGTCCTGGCATTGTCCAGGCGCACCCAAAGCGGTCCAGGCGTTGTCCAGGCACATCCGAGACACATCTGAGGCACATCCAAGGCAATTTTAAGGTGTTCCTGCCATCGTGCAGGTGCATACGAGGCGGTCCCAACGTCGTCCAAACAGATCCAAGGCGGTCCCAGTGTTGTCCAGGGGCATTCAAGATGGTCCCGGCATTGTCCAGGCGCATCCAAGGCAGTACCGGTATCGTCCAGGCGCAACCAAGGCAGCCCTCGCATCGTCCAGGCGCACCCAAAGCGGTCCATGTCGTCCAGGCGTATCCAAGGTGGTTCAGCGTGGTCCAGGCGCATCCAAGGCAGTCCTGACGTCGTCCAGGTGTAATCTAAGTGCATCCAAGGCGCATCTAGGGCGCATCCAAGGCGGTCCAGTCTTCATCCAGGCTCCTATGGAAGTCTAGGCGTCGTCCATGCGCATCTAAGGTGCATCCAAGGTGCATCCAACGCACATCCAAGGTAGTCCCATCATCGTCCAGGCTTCCAAGGCAATCCCGGTGTCGTTCAGGCACATCCAAGGCGTCGTCCAGGCGCATCCAAGGTGCATACAAGGCACATTCAAGGCGTTCCCGGCATCTTCTAGGCGGCCATGGCAGTCTCAGCATCGGCCAGGCGCATCGAAGATGGTCCCGGTGTCGTCCAGGTGCATTCAAGGCAGTCCTGGCATCAACCAGGTACATCCAAAGCACATCCAAGGTAGTCTCTAGTGCCCAAGGCTGTCCCGGCATTGTCCATGCGCATTCAAGGTGGTCCTGACGTCGTCCTGGCGCATCCATGGCGGTCCCAGCGCCTCCATAGCAGTCCAGGCGTCATCCAAACGCATCCAATGCGGTCCCGGCATCGTCCAGGCACATCCATTGTGTATCAAAGGGGGGGCCGGCATCGTCCAGGCGCATCCAAGGCATATCCAAAGCTTATCCAAGGCGCATCCAAGGGAGTCCCAGCATGGTCCAGGCATCCAAGTCGGTTCCAGCGTTGTCCAACCGCATCCAAGGCAGTCCCGGCATCGTCCAGGAGCATCCAAGGCGCAGCCAAAGCTGTCCAAGCGTGGTCCAGGCGCATCCAAGGTGCATCCAAGGCGGTCCCGGCGTCATCCAAACGCATCCAAGGCGCATCCAAAGCACATCCAAGGCAGTCCCACAATCATCTAGGCGCCCAAGGCGATCCCGTCATCGTTCAGTTACATCCAACCCGGTCCCGGCGTCGTGCAAAAGCATTTGAGGCGCATCCAAGGTGGTCCTGGTGTCGTCCAGGCACATCCAAGACAAATCCAAGGCGCATCCAAAGAGGTCCCGGCCTCTTCCAGGCACTTCCAAGATGGTCCCCGGCATCGTGCAGAAGCCCAACGCAGTCCCAGCTTCGGCCAGGCGCATGCAAGACGGTCCCGGTGTAATACAGGCACATCCAAGGCACATCTAAGACGGTCCCGGCATCGTCCAGGCAACCCAAGCGGTCCCTGTGTTGTAAAGGCGCATCCAAGGTGGTCCTGGCGTCGACCAGGCGCATCTAAGACCCATCCAAAGCGCATCCAAAGCGCATCCAAAGCACACCCAAAGCGCACCCAAAGCGCACTCAAAGCGGTCCCAGCGTGGTCCAGGCGCATCCAAGGTGCATCTAAGGTGTTTCTAAAGCGGTCCCGGCGTTTTGCAAGCGCCCAAGGCAGTCCCGGCGCATCCAAGGCACATCCAAGGGGCATCCAAGGCGCATTTAAAGCAGTCCCGGCATTGTCCAGGTGCCCAAAGCAGTCGCGGTGTTGTCCAGGTGCATCTAAGGGGCAACCAAGGCGCAACCAAGGCGCATCCAAGGCAGTCCAGGCGTCGTCCAGGGGCATCCAAGGCAGTTCCAGCGTCGTCCGGGCGCATCCAACGCGCATCTAAGGCTCATCCAAGGCGCATCCAAGGCACATCCAAGGCGCATCCAAGGCGCATCCAAGGAGCATCCAAGGAGCATCCAAGGCAGTCCAGGCGCACCCAAATTGGTTCCGGCGTCATCCAGGCACAACCAACGCGCATCCAATGTGCATCCAAGGCTGTCCCGGCGTCATCCAGGCGCATCCGTGGCGCATCCAAGGCACATCCAAGGCAGTCCAGGCGTCGTCCAGGGGCATTCAAGGCAGTTCCAGCCTCGTCCGGGCGCATACAAGGCGGTCACGGCATCATCCAGGTGCATCCAAGGCGCATCCAAGGAGCATCCAAGGCAGTCCAGGCGTCGTCCAGGCGCACCCAAGTTAGTTCGGGCGTCATCCAGGCGCAACCAACGTGCATCCAAGGCTGTCCCGGCGTCGTCCAGGCGTCGTCCAGGCGCACCCGTGGCGCATCCAAGGCAGTCTTGGCATCCGCCATGCGCCCAAGGCGGTCCAGGCGTCATTCAGGCGCATCTAAGGCAGTCCTTGCGTCGTCCGGGCGCATCCTAGGCAGTCTCGGTGCATCCAAGGCAATCGCGGCGTCCAAGCACATTCAAGGCGGTCCCGTTGTCGTCCAGGCGCATCCAAGGCGGTCGGAGCATCATCCAGGGGCATCCAAGGCGGTCCCAGCGTCGTCCAGGCGCATCCAAGGCGGTCGCGGCATCATCCAGGTGCATCCAAAACGGTCCCGATGTCGCCCAGGCGCATCCAAGGCGCATCCAAGGCCCATCCAAGGTACATCCAAGGCGCTTTCAAGGCGGTCCCGGCGTCGTCCAGGGCGGCTCCGGCATCGCCCATGCACATACAAGGCAGCCCATGCGTCCAGGCGTGTCCAGGGCGGTCCAGGCTTCGTCCAGGCGCAGTCAAGTCGGTCCCGGCGTCGTCCAGGCACATCCAAGGCGGTCCTGGCTTCGTCCAGGAGCATCCAAGGCACATCCAAGGCCATCTAAGACAGTCCCAGCGGTGTCCAAGTTTCATCCAGTCGCATCCAAAGCGTCCCGGCTTCATCCAGGCACATCTCGGGCGGTTCCGTCTTCGTCCACCCCACATCCAAGGCGGTCCCGGCTTCGTCCAGGCGCATCCAAGGCAGTCCCAGCTTCGTCCAAGCGCACCCGAGGCAGAACTGGCTTCGTCCAGGCGCATCCAAGGCGGTCCCGGCTTTGTCCAGGCGCACCCAAGGCGGTCATGGCTTCGTCCATGCACATCCAAGGCTGTCCAGTTGGGTCCAAGGTGGGTCCAAGGTGGGTCCAAGGTGGGTCCAAGGTGGGTCCAAGGTGGGTCCAAGGTGGGTCCAAGGTGGGTCCAAGGTGGGTCCAAGGTGGGTCCAAGGGTCATCCAAGGGTCATCCAAGGGTCATCCAAGGGTCATCCAAGGGTCATCCAAGGGTCATCCAAGGGTCATCCAAGGGGCATCCAAGGGGCATCCAAGGGGTATCCAAGGCGACCCCGGCGTTGTCCAGGCGCATCTGAGGCAGTCCCAGTGTCCAGACTTATCCAGGGCGGTCCAGGCGTTGTCCAGGCACACCTGTGGCGCATCCAAGGCGCAGCCAAGGCACATCCAAAGCTGTCCCGGCGTCATCCAGGCGCATCCAACGCCATCCCAGCTTCGTCCACGTTTCATCCAGGCACATCCAAGGCGGTCCCGGCTTCATCCAGGCGCATCAAAAGCGGTTACAGCTTCGCCCAGCCGCATCCAAGGCGGTCCAGTCTTCGTCCAGACACATAAAAGGCAGAACTGGCTTCATCCAGGCCCATCCAAGGCAGTCCCGGCTTCGTCCAGTCACATTCAAGGCGGTCCTGGCTTCGTCCATGCACATCCAAGGCGGTCCGGCATTGTCCAGGCGCGTCCAAGGCTCATCCAAGGGGCATCCAAGGCGATCCCGGCATTGTCCAGGCACATCCAAGGCTGTCCCACTATCGTCCAGGCAAATCCAAGGCGCATTGAAGGCGCATTGAAGGCGCATCCAAGGCGCATCCAAGGCGCATCCAAGGCGCATCCAAGGCGCATCCAAGGCGCATCCAAGGCGCATCCAAGGCGCATCCAAGGCGCAGCCAAGGCGCAGCCAAGGCGCAGCCAAGGCGCAGCCAAGGCGCAGCCAAGGCGCAGCCAAGGCGCAGCCAAGGCGCAGCCAAGGGGCAGCCAAGGGGCATCCAAGGGGCATCCAAGGGGCATCCAAGGGGCATCCAAGGGGCATCCAAGGGGCATCCAAGGGGCATCCAAGGGGCATCCAAGGGGCATCCAAGGGGCATCCAAGGGGCATCCAAGGGGCATCCAAGGGGCATCCAAGGGGGGTCCCGGCGTCGTCCAGGTTTCATCTAGGCGCATCCAAGGCAGTCCCGGCTTCATCCAGACACATCAAAAGCGGTTACGACTTTGTCCAGCCACATCCAAGGCGGTCCGGGCTTTGTTCAGGCGCCTAAAAGGCAGAACTGGCTTCATCCAAGCGCATCCAAGGCGGTCCAGCTTCGTCTAGGCACATCCAAGGCGGTCCTGGCTTCGTCCAGGCGCATCCAAGGTAGTCCGGCGTCGTCCAGGCGGGTCCAAGTCGCATCCAAGGAGCATCCAAGGCGATCCCGGCGTTGTTCAGGCGCATCCAAAGCGGTCGCACTATCATCCAGCCAAAACCATGCCACATTGAAGGCGGTCCGCCCGTCATCCAGGTGCATCCAAGGCGCATCCAAGGCAGTCGTGGCATCGTCCAGGTGCATCCAGGGAAGTTCCGGCGTTGCTCAGGCCCATCCAAGGCGCATCCAAGGCGGTCCCAGGCTCATCCAAGGCTCATCCAAGGCTCATCCAAGGCTCATCCAAGGCTCATCCAAGGCTCACCCAAGGCTCACCCAAGGCTCACCCAAGGCGCATCAAAGGCGGTCCCGGCGTCGTCCAGGGCAGCTCCGGCATCATCCATGCAGATCCAAGGCAGTCCCAGCGTCCAGGCGCATCCAGGGCGGTCCAGGCTTCGTCCAGGAGCATTCAAGTCGGTCCCGGCGTCGTCCAGTCACGTCCAAGGCGGTCCTGGCATTGTCCAGGCGCATCCAAGGCGGTCCCAGCGTTGTCCAGGTTTCGTCCAGGCACATCCAAGGCGGTCCTGGCGCTTTCCAGGCGCATCCAAGGCGGTCCTGGCGCTTTCCAGGCGCATCCAAGGCAGTCCCGGCTTTGTCCAGGCCCATCCAAGGCAGAAGTGGCTTCGTCCAGGCGCATCCAAGGCAGTCCTGGCTTCATCCAGGCGCATCCAAAGCAGTCCTGGCTTCGTCCAGGCACATCCAAGGCGGTCCTGGTGTCGTCCAGGCGGGACCAAGACGCATCCAAGACGCATCCAAGACGCATCCAAGGGGCATCCAAGGCGGTCCAGGCGTCGTCCAGGCACCTCCAAGGCGGTCCCAGCATCATATAGGGCAGTTCCGGCGTCGTCCAGGCGCATCCAGGGCAGTTCCGGCGTCATCCAGGCACATCAAAGGCGGTCTTGGCGTCCTTCAGGTCCATCCAAGACTGTCCTGGCGTTGTCCAGACGCATGCAAGGCGGTCCCACCGTCATCCACGCACATCCAAGGTAACTCCAAGGCTGTCCCGGCGTCGTCCAGGTGCATCGAAGTTAGTCCCGGCGTTGTCCAGGCGTCGTCCAGGCGTCGTCCAAGGCGCATCCAAGGCGCATCCAAGGCGCATCCAAGGCGCATCCAGGGCGCATCCAGGGCGCATCCAAGGCGCGTTCCGGCGTCGTCCAGACGCATCCTAGGCGGTTCCGGCGTCGTCCAGGCGCATCTAAAGCACATACAAGGCAGTCTTGGCGTCGTCCAGGTTTCGTCCAGGCGCATCCAAGGCTGTCCCGGCTTCGTGCAGGCGCATTCAAGAATGTCCTGGCTTCGTCCAGGCGCATGCAAGGCAGTCCTGGCTTCGTCCAGGCAGTCCAGATTTTCATGACTTCATCAACATGCAGACCAGACACCCAAGCACTCCGTTCTTCATCCAGGTGCATTCCAGAAAGGCAATCATAGCTTTATCCAGGCGCAGGCCAGGCAGGCAGGCAGTTATAGCTTTAAGCGCAGGGCAGGGCAGGGGTGGGCAGGCAGTTTCAAACAGGTGCAATCACATGACATAGCCGCGAACAAAAGACTGATGCTAGTTGTGTTAGTCTGTCGATGGTGTTTTCGATAACGTGCAAAGTTTGTGTCAAACTATTGGTGTTATATTGGAGTTATAACGACCAACATTAACCTAGGTTTGTTAGCATTAGTAGAAAGTAAAAGTAAAAATTAAGATTTTATATATATATAAGTAAATGACTGTAGTTAAAACATGATCTGTAGTATTAAAGCAGAAGTATACAACAACATATGTTGCAGGGCAGTGGAAGGGCAGTGGAAGGGCAGTGGAAGGGCAGGGCAGGGCAGGGCAGTGGAAGGGCAGGGCAGGGCAGTGGAAGGGCAGGGCAGGGCAGGGCAGGGCAGGGCAGGGCAGGGCAGTGGAAGGGCAGGGCAGGGCAGGGCAGGGCAGGGCAGGGCAGGGCAGGGCAGGGCAGGGCAGGGCAGGGCAGGGCAGGGCAGTTTTAACCAGGTGCAGGCACATGACATAGCCGCGAACAAAAGACTGATGCTAGTTGTGTTAATCTGTCGATGGTGTATTCCATAACGTGTTCGCATCAAGCTAACCAAGCTTTGCATTCATTACATTTTCTACACATACTGTGTCAAATCTGTATTGGGTGGTTCGCAGCCACCAAAATAGTTGAGCCACTAAGCTTCAATCAATTTTTAGTGTACATAATATATGCCTGTGTGTATTGTTATATTTTCTGCCTAGAAGTATTGCTGCAAAGTTCGTGTTCAAATATTGGTGTTATATTGGAGTTATAACGACTGCAACATTGATCTAGGTTTGTTAGCAATGTATGTTAGCATTAAGCTCAGACAAAACTAAAACATCCGGGAGATGCAAAAATACTTGTTGTAAAGTGTGACCTTTGTAAATGAGTGATAATGACTTACTTGTTTGCTGTTTTCCTCAAGTATTCAGATCATAATGGCTGACGTAATTTTCGGAATTACAAATGAACACACATGGAACTCACAGTACACCATTGAAATGAAGGCAAATGCAATTTGCACAGCCCCCTAAAAAAAACAAAGACAAAAGATAGTTTATTTTGTTTGTTTTTTACTTCATAAAAACCTACAGTAATAGCATAATTGAAAAGAATGTAAAGGATTACAGAAAAACAGTTTGTACATCATGATTTCTTACTTCAGTATGATACAAGGAGTTGAGGCACTAAGCTTCAATCAGGTTTTAGTATACGTAATATATGTATGCCCGTGAGTATTGTTATATTTTCTGCTTACAAGTGTTGCTGCAAAGTTTGTGTTCAAATATTGGTGTTATATTGGCGTTATAACGACTGCAACATTGATCTAGGTTTATTAGCATAGCATGTTAGCATTAAGCTCAGACAAAACTAAAACATCCGGGAGATGCTAAAATACTTGTCGTAAAGTGTTACCTTTGTAAATGAGTGATAATGACTTACTTGTTTGCTGTTCTCCTCAAGTATTCAGATCTTAATGGCTGACGTAATTTTCGGAACTCCAAATGAACACGCATGGAACTTACAGTACACCATTAAAATGAAGGCAAATGCAATTTGCGCAGCCCCCTAAAAAACAAAGACAAAATATGAATGCTTTATTTTGTTTGTTTTATACTTCATAAAAACCTACAGTGATCAAATAATTGCAAAGAATGTAAAGAATTACAGAAAAACGGTTTGTATGTCATGATTTCATGCTTCAGTATGATACAAAGAGTTGAGCCACTAAGCTTCAATCTATTATTAGTATACATAATATATATCCGTGAGTATTGTTATATTTTCTGCCTACAAGTGTTAATGCAAACTTTCTGTTCAGATATTGGTGTTATATTGGAGTTATAACGGCTTCATAATTAATCTAGGTTTGTTAGCATTAGTAAAAAGTACAAGTAAACAGAAAAGATTTTATGAAAGTATATATCCGTAGTTAAAACATGATCTATAGTATTAAAGCAGAACTATACAACAACATAATAACGTGAAATTAGGATTAATATTACTTCTCTAAAACGCTTTAACCCTCAAACTCGGCCACAATATGGCAATATTAATATTCCAGCTGGTTATCAACACTTTTGGGCAGTCAAAGATACCAAAATACTGTATGAATATCAACCAATTGAAAACAAAGCAACAGTGCACATCATATTTACAAATAGACGAGATAAACACATTGTTCACGAGACATACCTTTAAAAGTTTCCACATGTAGGAGCAAGTCTATAAACAGTTCTAACACTGCACACCATTTCCATACATTTGTAAAGCGGTGTAGAAAAGAATCGTGAAGTACGGTAGGCTCAGCTACGAGCTAAAGCTACATCGTGTTGCCCTGAATGCTAGGTTAGCACTAAGCTACGCGCGAACGAGAACTATTACTACAATACTACAAATATTAGTACAATAGTTTATCGTTTCATTTAATAAAGTTGTCTATTATTACATTCTTCATATTATTGCGGGTGTTGGTGGTAGTTAACTTATAATTTATATTCTTACCTAATGCGTTTCAACGCTAGTCGAAATGGAGACCGCCGGCATTTGATTACGCACACACCTGCGGCAGCACGAGCGAACCAACCTAGTATTCACGGTTAATTACTGATTAAAATGAACTACATGAATAAAACGAACACGATTAAAAAAAAAGGATTAGCAAAGTATATTTTCGTAATTAAAACGAGCTGTAGCATTAATGCAGAAAGATACAACAACCTAATAATGTGAAATTATGATTAATATTTCTTCTCTAAGACGCTGAAACCTTCAAACTCGGCCACAATATGGCAATATAAATATTCCAGCTGGTTATCAACACTTTTGGGCAGTCAAAGACACCGAAATACAGTATGAAAATCAACTACTTCAAAACGAGGCAACACTATTTTCAAATAGACGAGATAAACACATTTTTCACGAGCGATATCTTTAAATTTTACCATATGTAGGAGCAAGCCTATAAACAGTTCTAAGAGTACTTTCCATATATTTGAAAAGCGGTTTCGAAAAAAAATCGTGAAGTCTGGTGGGCTAGGCTACAAGCTACATCGTGCTACTCCAAAAGCTAAATTAGCGCTAAACTACGCGCGAACGAGAACAATTACTATAATACTACCAATATTAGTATGACAATAGTTTATCGTATCTTTTAATAAAGTTGTTTATTATTAAATTCTCCATATTATTGCGAGTATTGGTAGCAGTTAACTTATAATACATCGTTCTTACCTCGTGCGTTTCAACGCTATTCGAAATGGACACAGCTGGCATTTGATTGCACGCCTGCGCAGCACTAGAAGCTAAGCTACGTTAGCGCTAAGCTACGAGCGAACGAGAACAATTACTACATTAGTATGACAATAGTCTGTCGTATCATATAATGAAGTTGTTTATTATTACATTCTCCATATTATTGCGAGTGTTGGTAGTAGTTAACTACATCGTTCTTACCTCATCCGTTTCAACGCTATTCGAAATGGAGACAGTCGGCGTTTGATTACACACCTGCGCAGCACTAGAGAACTAACCTAGTATTCACATTTAATTACTGATTAAAATGAACTATAGTAATACTATATGAATAAAACGAACATGATGAAATTAAATAAAGGCATCAAATAAAATACTACTAAATACTCGTGTGTGTGTGTATATATATATATATATATATATATATATATATATATATATATATATATATATATATATATATATATATACATACACACATATATATACATATATATACATACACACACACAAACACACACACAAACCGGATTTGGTTGAAGTTGGGAAATTGTGTAAAATGTAAATAAAACCAAAATACAATTTGAAAATCCTTCTCAACCCATATTCAATTGAATACACTACAAAGAAAACATATTTAATGTTCAAACTGATGAACTTAATTGTTTTTTGCCAAATAATAATTAACTTTAATTAATTTAAATTTCATGGCTGCAACAAGTCCAGTAGAAGTTGGGAAAGGTGGCAAAAAATACTGAGAGAGCTGCGAAATGCTCATCAAACACCTATATGGAACATCCCACATGTGCTCAGGCTAATTGGGAACAGGTAGGTACCATGATTGGGTATAAAAGGAGCCTCCCCAAACATGCTCAGTCATTCACAAGCAAGGGTGGTGTGAGGTTCATCACTTTGTCCACAACTGCGTGAGAAAATAGTTGACCAGTTTAAGAAAATTTCTCAAAGCAAAATTGCAAGGAATTTAGGGATTTCAACATCTACGGTCCATAATATGATCCAAAGGTTCAGAGAAACCAAGACTGAATGACCGTGACCTTCGATCCCTCCTTAAAAACTGACACGAGTGTGTAAAGGATATCACCAAATGGGCTCAGGAAAACTTCAGAAATCCACTGTCAGTAAATACAGTTCGTCACTACATCAGTAAGTGCGGGTTAAAACTCTACCATGCAAAGCAAAAGCCGTTTATGAACATCCAGAAATGCTGCCGAGCTCATGTAAAATGGAGTGATGCACAATGGAAAAGTGTTTTGTGGTCTGATGAGTCCACTTTTCAAATTGTTTTTGGAAACACTGGCCGAAGAGGAAGTGGACCATCCGGACTCTTATCAACGCAAAGTTAAAAAGCCAGCATCTGTGATGGTATGGGGGTGCATTAGTTCCCATGATATGGGTGACTTACATTTCTGTGATGGCAACATAAATGCTGAAAAGTACATCGATTTTTTAGCAACATATGCTGCCATCCAAGCGACATCTTTTTCATGGACGCCGCTGCTTATTTCAGCAAGATAATGCCAAACCACATTCTGCACGTGTTACAACAGCATGGCTTCAAAGTAAAAGTCCAGGACCTGTCTCCCATTGAAAATGTGGTGCATTATGAAGCGTAAAATACGACAGGGAAGACCCCGGACTGTTGAACTGAAGTGGTACATCAAGCAAGAATGGGAAAGAATTCCACATGAGAAGCTAAGAGAAGTCCAAAATGAGTGTTTAGTCTGATAGCGTCTCTTTAGGTTGAAATCCTTAAACAAGGCAACTGTCTCTTTGGAAATTGGCCGGATACAATTGCCTTGATTTTCAGTGAAGTATTGTAATTATCATTTCTCTTGAGACAGCCCTCAACATCAATTTTCCTTGTTTTCTTTGCAGTCGCCATGGCGGAAATGAGTGAAGGGTGGTACTGCCACCTTATGGTAATATGAGGTATAACAGTTTCAAGTTTAATGATTTTTTTTTTTTTTATTCCGCTTGACAGTGCAGGACCGACCTAAACAATGCATTATAAGACCAAAGCTGCGGGCCGAATGAAATCTGACCAGGGGCCGGATTTTAGGGGTTTGCCACTAGTTGGAATTTTGTCTTAAAATAGTCATCTTATGCAGGTTTAGCTGTCAAGAGATATGCCCCGGCTAATTAAGTCTTGATTTGAGAGATTCAACTGCCCTCTTTGCTTAAATTCATAATCCGCACTTTGGATTCTTCCACAGGTTCTGTGCAACATTAAAAGCTTGCTTTCCTCTGGGTCTAAATGATTCAAGCACTTGTAAGTTTCTGTATAATGCATTTAATAGTTTGGTTTTTGAAGCTCTTAACCATTTGCCTGACTGCAGTTTTGCATTAGTTTTGATAGGATAGTCAAAATCCAGATCAACAAATAGTTTTATCCAGAGCACGCTCCTGAATTTTATTGAAAACTGTGTTTACATTGTTATACGTCAAGGACTTTATAGTAAGGACTTTTATAATTTACTAATGGAACAAATATTGTCTAAAATGTCCCATTAAACAGATGGTTACCTCTTCCGAATTAACCAAGATGAACGTTTCCTGGTGTTAGAACCTCTCCTCTGCTGCCGCTTTGTGGTCTTTCAGAACGCCACACGTTAGTAAACCAAGCAAGCTTTAAGTGTGAATATTTTTTACAAGCTTTTGACAGTCCTGAGAGATGACCCGACAGCATTAACAGTCACCCAAATTGACGCAGACAACTCCATGACTGACAAACACGTTTAATGTGTAAAACTGAACTGCTTTAACACAACTAGGTGGACTTGTAGAAAACAATCCCAGCAATTACAACTGCTTGGGCATAAAACCAGCTTGTAATTATTTACACATTTGTCTGATTTTAAAACCATATAAAAACACTATGAACGTCAGTAATTGATTTAAAAAAAAAAAAAAAAAGTACTTCAGGAACAGGCCACAAGGAAAAAGATAAGTGACAAAGTAAAATGGTCAAAAACGGGTGGGTGGGGGAGCCTGAGTTCAATCAAACTGCAGAGTAGCCGGAGGTTCAATGACTGAAACTTCATGATGCCTAAAAAGAAATCATTTTTAAGAGTCTTCTCAATTATGAAATTTAAAATCACATTTGTGGCACTAACTCTTACTTGGAAGTCTTGTACTTCTCCCTAATGGACTGCTGAGCATGTTGAGGTGCATTTAAGTACATCTGGTGAAGATCGTCCACACATGGCCTCAGGTTCTCCAGAGTATAGCCCGTCTTCTCCACCAGGGACTTGGGCTTCAACAAAAATCAGTTACATGGCATGTGCTACAGCCCAAAGGTTCACGTGAAATCTAACATACCCATGATGCACCAGCGATTGTGTTGTTGGCCAGGATGTAGGCAGCAGCAGCAGTCTGAGAAGGCAGGTACTTCAGGAAGGGGTCAGAATCCACTAGGCTGAGCTCCCCAAGATACTGTTGACAAAACATTTTTTTAATACATGTTGAATTCAAAACCATTCACCGCCATGCAACACTACAGAACTCAGAAGTGTTGATTACCTTATTTCCAGCTCTTCCTTTAGCAAGCAATTGCCATTTCAATTCTTTGAACAGCCATCCATTTCCACTCTGTTTTTTTAATCTAGTATCTAACTCAAGGTATGTGGTCCAGATACAGACCATGACATTTTATGTGGCACGCTAACATCAAGGCATATGAGAGTCATATTTCTTTACTTTCCACAGATACTGCAAGCATTTGTTGCCAACCCCTCATTTAAAAACAACGAAAAACAGTTAGCTGAACAAACATCAATTGTACTAAGGCAAGTCCCACATTAACACAAGTTTAGAGTCATGACACTGAGCCAACTATCAATTCTTTCAGAACCTATTACACTATGCAGTCTGCTAAGTTTGAGATTTATGAAGCCAACAAACAAGGTAACTGCAGCACATGATATGCAGGCAGTCCTGTTGACTTTGGGTTGTCCCTTACATTGTGCACGGTTATATCTGTGACTGAGCACCAGCGAGTGGTGTTGCCGCTAGCTCGGGTAGTCAGTCTGCTTCAAGTGTGACCATACGGTTTGGCAGATTGTTTGAAAGAGACTACCACAAGTTTCTGTTCTTGCAAATTATTCGCTGCAGCAGTTGCTGTGTTCATCCTTGACTGTTGTGAGTCATTCCTGTTTAGCAGCATCAAACTTAGCGCATCTCTGGCTTCTACAGAGTTTTCCTTGCCAGCATGTCCAACTTAGTCTTTCTACATCAAATTGCGCATGCGCGTGCATCTGCAACAAGACATTGACTCGTCATCCGCGTTAAGATGAGATTTTCCTTTAACCTTTTGTCATCAAACTTTCCAAGTTAGCGTCTCGGGGGCCATTTATTTCTCACCATGGAGAGGCTCTCCACCTTCTTGCTGGCAGGGTGGTGCAGCAAGTACTGGGTGAGGAACTGGTTAATGGTGGGTGCCGCCAGATCAAAGGAGAGCACTTTGAGCACCAGCTGCTCCATCCTCAGCACCTGCTTCTTAGTGTAGGTGTCATCTGTGATGTAGACGAACTCCGACACCTCCGGAGGGTAAATCTCCTCGAATTTGCTGCAGCCGTTTGTGAGTGTAAAGCAACGTTACGGGGCGTCGATGGCGACTGAGAGTGTTGAAAGTCAACTTACGAGGCCAGCAGCATGGCGGCGGTGCCCACCAGCTGCAACTTGCCACGTAGCACCGACATGGACGATAGGAAGCGGTCGATGTAATTGACGGCCAGGTAGAGCGTCTCGTTCTGGAGCTTGTACTCTTCACCCACCTCGACCAGCCAGTCCACAAGGATGGCACGCATGCTGTTGGTGATATCAGGCTGCTTTTTCATGTAGCCCGACCGTGGTCGGCACTTAACCTGCAGGATGATTCAGCCACATTTAAAATGTGGCTCCCAAACCTTTGGGCAATTTACTCATTGTATGATTCAGAACTAATTCTGTTGAAAGGATAATTGACTGCCCATCACTGCCAGATATTATAGCATGCCATACGATGTCTCACCTCCATTTCCCGCAAGTATGCATGAATCTCTTCAGCGTATTCGGGCACCTCTCGGACACTGACAGTCTTCTCCTCGCCCTCGACCACAGACATGTCCATGGGAGAGTCTTCGGAAAAATATAGTCATTAGCTCATATTAGGTTTATTAAAAAAAAAAAAAAAAAAAAAAAAAAAAAAAAAAGGGGGGGGGGGGGGGACCTCAACAGTTTCAGTCAAGTCACTAACCAAAACTGATGTCCATAGCTGGTGGTGGGATGTCAAGTGCAGCCAGAGGTTGGCGCAGACTGGCGACTGCATGGTCAATCTTGAGTGGAGAGTCCTCTGCGAGCACCTCAACCTTTGCGGCGGCACCATCGCACGGCTTCTTGACAGGGTCTTTGGAAGGTTGGTCCACATGGATATGGAAAGGAGGTGGCTTGGTGACTTTGTTGATTTCTTCATTTTTACATGACTGCTGCTTTGGGGATTCCTGTGAGCACAATACAGTACAAGTACAGGGCTATTAATGACTTGTCCTATACAGTTAGGCATTGAAAAACTCCTAAACATCCCAAAACAAGTCTAACATTTCTTAATAATGTCATTGGGGAACTCCATGCAAAAAATCCGAAGATGATCCTTTAACCATTTAAGGGCAATTAGCAGCTAATCGTGCAATTTAAATGTGTGAAATAGCTCACAATGTTGCGCAAAGCTAAACATACTAATTTGATTTGCTATGCGGTTCAGATCATGTCATCTACAGACTTATGCTTGAGAGAGGGGAGGGTTAGGCTTAAGATTTATAATTATAACCTACTTTAAGACGGGTTATTTTTTTCGTTTAATAAATAAAAAACAAAGGCATACTTTTAAAGCACACTTGGTTAGTTTGTTTTTAAAGTAGCATGCTGCAAAGCGACTTTGTAAAGAATGGAAGTTAGAAAATGGCGGACTAAAGGGCCAAGGTACCACTGGGGCAATACATTGACACGCTTTGAAAAGGCACCATGCTAGAGTTAAACAGTCATTAATTTAATAATGTCATCTGTGTAACTGACAGTCGACTCGTTTCTTTTTTTAAATGGGTTAAATACAACATATCTAGCTTAGCATACGAGCTAACTAGCTGGTAAAAGGACCTACAGGCGGGTAGAGCTGCTGACCTGACCTGCTTATGAGCGCGCTGGTTGTGGGGTTTGGTCCTCTGGTTGTTCTGCAAGGCGCCCAGCACGGTCCTGGTGGCCGCGGGTTTGGGCGGTATGTTCTCCTGGTTTTCCGAGGCAACTCCCCGGGGCTTCAGCGAACCTCGCAGTCTTGCCAGCATGTTTTCTTGGTTGTGGACGTCGCTGGTTTGGCTACGGTTTGCGCCCGACATGCTTCGAGTTGGCCTCTATTGCACCCCTCAAATTAACAGTTGAGTGCTACAGTTTCTAAAATCCCTCTCTTTGCAACGATATCAAAGCGAAGCTAATGTTAGCTGAGACCTTGTGGAAGATAACAGCGCTCTTTCAACCAAAAGCCAAGTTAGCACTTGAAAGAGGAACGGAACACGTGGAGGGGGGAGCGACAAAACGGGCAAAGATTTTCAACAGATGCAGGACTTTTAGGGTGCCATTACTTCAAGTTCCACCAACCTTCAAGGCAAGCTGACCTGCCGCCCCGATGCTGCTTTCCGTTGCCACACTAACTCTATTGAATTTGCTGTTGCCTTTCTCTCATTCAAGCAGCCCGCGAGGATTGAAACTGACCAATCAGCAGCCGCTTATGCGGTGACGCTCCTTTGTCGACGGCAACCAAGCAGGGACATGTGAGATTGATTGCAAATTCTAAACCGGTTCGAAATTGAACGCAAGCGTTATTTATGTGGAGACTCCTGTTAATTTAAAATACTTAGACTGTATTGATTTCTCTTGAGGAATTGTATTTTTTCCTTCCATAGCCTTAGACAAATGTCGTCACTTTTGGCTTTAGAGATTATGGAGTTTATTTATGATTGCTACATTGTCTAATCAATTAAATCATGTCGCCTTTCCGGTATAAAATGATGATTAGGATTAAGATAAAGAGTATAATATGATGTGGATTAGGGAAAGGCAATTTAAAGGCCACGATTGTTCATGAGTGCTACTTGAGGGGATGGACACTAATGACACTCGACATTTTAAATGTCAATTATTAATATCAGTGCAAATATGTGCCCCATTTTTCATAATACATTGTTTAAAACTGTTGCACTGTTGCAATCCGACAAGAAAAGCTTGAGAGCAACAAAATAAACAACATAGCCACAGCGATTGAAGCAAAGCATATATATATATATATGCACACACACACACACACACACACACACACACACACACACACACACACACACACACCAATATATAAGCATTGGTCCCTGAGTAAGATTGCAGTCCCTTGGACAAAACCAGGTGAAAATCCCTGGATTATAGTGTTATATAGCCTCAGTTTATAATTAGCAAAAAAAGTGAATTTTCCACGATATGTCTATAAGCAATGTGGTAATGGTCAAAATTTCAAATTTGACAGTTTTATTTTGAAATAGTGAATGGGTGGTCAAGAACTGGTCTGGTTGCGGGATAACGAGATTCCAGATTTTAATGGTATTTTTCAAATCAGGGCGCGTTGCAGTTATTAATGAAGATGAACACTAACTTCTCCAAACTCAACTTCATTATTTTAAATCCAAACCACCGATGTGCGTGCACTCGTTGGAGAGCTTTTATTATGAAGGTCCCCAAGCCGCTGACTTGACTTCGTCTTTCCGTGCGGAGGCTGGCCTTGGCCTCACCGCAGTGACATTTCATCTACTAAATATCTTGAGTTAAGGTATGCGAAAATGCACGTGTAGATATTTTGAATTAATTCGAATGACAACTGTCTTCAACTGGGATTGTAATTTATGAGAGTAAAATCTGTCCATCCATCCGTTTTGGTAAAATTAAAATACGAAGATTTGCCATATTCTCGCGTGGTTTTGCATGGTTTCGATTGCTTTGCTCCACGCCCCTTTGAAACTGCCGGAGTTCATCGTCAGATACTTGGGGAGATGAGGTTGACGCGGAATTAATACAATCCCAATAAATAATAATCTTGACTCGAAACGTTCCCGTCAAGATGAAGTAGTGGGATCCATGATAAGGTGAGTCCCCTAAAAAATGTCAGAACGTGTAGAAACGTCACTGATGTTGCTTGAGATGATTTGTTTATCTGCAGCGAGGACTGAAATGGAGGCTGGGGACGAGAGTTAAATGTCGTTGTTTGTGCTATTATGACATATTTGTCGAACATTCGCATCGAAACCAATTTTGATTATGATTCTGTTCACCGTCCAAATTAATTGACAGTATGAGAAAACGTATTTAGGTTATGCTAATGGACTGGTCTTGTGGAGTTTCCAGGAAGAAAGAAAGAAAGATCCCCGGGGGGGAAATCCACACAAATTATTAGAAATCGTGATAAGACTTGAACATGTGAGTCGCAGGGGGATCTATCATATCCCCTCCCAAGGTTAAAGTGGGCAGGATAAAAAAAAAATGTATAATTGATTTTAGAATACAAAATTAAATGTAGGTTCTTAACTACGGAGGACCAAAATTGCCAAAATCAAAAATGAATAAAAGTGAAGCTAGAAAATTGCTTTTATTTTTTATTTGCTTTTCGCTTGGTTTTTATTTTGGCAGTTTTCTTCCTGCAATGCAGAAGTAAATTTTATTTTTGGCCTTTGACCCAACACAAGATGGACATTGTTCTGTTGCTTCCTGCCTAGGTTGGTTGGATGAATGGTTCAAACAATTTCTTTCATTGTCCAGTGTGCAGGTTAAGATCCTTGCTTCATCATAGAAAGCAGATCATCTCCTATTATGGTGTGAATGCTGGGAACATGAAGCTTCCAAAACGCTGGGCAGCACACAGGTGAGGTGCATGAAATTATGTTTTCAGAAAAAAAAAAATCATCTAATTGTTTTATTTGTGACAGGCTACTTCATATACAAATATGTGCCACTAAATAAATGATTCTAAGCTACATATTTTGAGATGACAAATTCAGAATGCTCTGTAGCACATGAATCCAATTTTGACTATATAAGCCGTCTAATGACTTCTTTGTAGACTCTTTCTGCGTAGCGTCCTGTACTTTGCGCTATGCTTACTGTCTGCTGTATGCACACTGGCTCAGTTTTGCTCCTCTTATTTATTGTGTTATTTGTTTATTATTTATTCATCACTCATATTATTTATTTATTATTTATTATTTATTGTTTGTGCCTTCTTGTTTTTATTTGGTGTCGTCTACTTGTATGTCTATCGTGTACTATGTCTCTCAACAGTAATGTTGAATAAGACTAATGTTTATTTCCTCTGTTTTGTGTTTGTCTCTGTGTCCAGACGTGCATATCTATTGGCGGGAATTTTCTGTGTGCTCTGTCTGGTGATCGTTTCATCTCGGTCTGGTAAAGACGCACTTAAACCTCTGGATTGGCATGTCAGCCCCGAGTATAAAAAGGTGAGGATACATTGTTTTTCCTACTCTGTTTTCAAACAGATTTACTTTTATTTACATTAGAAGTAATGAGGGCAACACAATTTCAATGTGTCGCTATCAACGTCCGCCTTGTATGATATCAGACGCATCTCTCTAATTGAAACAGTCACTATCAATGCTGCGACTTTCTGCTTGTCCCATCAGGCGGTACCACCACAAGTAACTTGGATAATTTTGTTTGGAAAAACATGGGTTGGTTAAATAAGGAATGTTTAACCAACCCATGTTTTTACGTGGTCTTGGGACCTGTGTCCCAAGACCTTGTCTCTTGAGATTGTGCAAGTGTTCATCATGTGGTGGCTTCTCGTCATAATTATTTCGTGTTTGTCATTATGGTTGAAATATTTCATGTCACCTATGTTGCAGCTAGTGCACCAAAATGTTTTCAAAGTACTTGAGCGGCAATGTCACCGCGAAAGCACCAGGCAGGGGCTTTTGGCTCGACTACCGGCTTCCAGTCACATGACTCAGCCCTTCCTGTGGAAGGACACACCGCTTTCAAGCGACTTCTTCAAGTACCCACCCCCCTTTGGGTTCAGAGGTCTTCAGGCAAATGTAGCGGCTCTGCTCCAGCAGGTGATGTGTGTCCATAGATTGCAATACGTTCAGTCTGTATTCAGTCTTCAAATATTCCTTACTTGGATATCATCACTGTTTTATGATTAATTATTTCAAACAGCTCCTTGTATTTACTGCACCACTGATATCTGTGGTGAATGACTATGCAGCTGTGTGTCTGTTTTTTTTTTTAAATATTACTTTATTTCCAAAGTTGCCAGAGTCCAACGAAGCACCCTCGTTCAAAAAGGCTCCTGATACATGTCAGCGCTGTGTGGTCATTGGAAATGGAGGGATTTTGAAAGGCATGGAGCTGGGTCCTTTCATTGATCGTTTTGACACCATTATAAGGTTAGTATACGTCCCAGAAAGAATATTCTATAAAAGTATTGTTTACATGGGCATTGTCTAGGCTGTAAGTCATTAAGGTTTATGAAATAATCATTTGCTTGAATTTTGAATTCAGATGAAGACTAAATTCATTTGATTGTCTTGAGCATTTCCTTTGCAATCATCCCTGAGTACATTTACGTGGACATTTTAGTCCACCACTCTAACTCAAAATTTGTGTTGTCCCAGTTCACACTCACGTAAAGGATATCAAATGACCAGTTGTTGTGTTTATTGAGCCCTCTGGATGGCACTCTGCTCACTGTATGGCTGAAAGAACACTGACTTGCCATTTCTTAAGCCCCTTCTTTTGAACCAGCAGTGCCACCTGGATGAGTCCAAAAAATACATCTGGTTCATGAAGCAAATTTGAATCTTAATTTTTCCATCGCCATTTTAAAACCAATACATTTTTTAATTGATTTGTTCCTCATGCAAGACCCTGACTCTTCCTTGTGTCTTGACTACGCCAGGTTGAACAGCGGTCCTCTCGGAGAGTATAGTGTTGACGTAGGGAATCGGACCAGCATCCGGATGAGCTATCCAGAAGGCACGCCCACTCACTGGGTTGACACAGACCCTCAAACAGTATTTGTAGCTGTTGTATATAAAGGCGTAGATGTCAGCTGGATCTCTGCAATGATTAACAAGCTCACTGTGGTGAGGACTATTGGTTTTTTTTCTCTGTCTGTCGGTCAGTCGCTCTGGCGTTCTATTTGATTAGGACCAACCTATTGTCTGTAGATGTACACGTTTTGCTACCAGCGGTTTTGTCTCCTAATGTTTGCAAATGACTCATCATATTTACTGGTTCTAATTCATTATTCATGACAGGAGTCAGTTCATGTTTCGTAAGACAGGTCTCACTTCTTGTGTGAAATGAAGGCGATTTCTTGTTCCATTCAAACTGAACCTTCACACAAGGTTTGGAGGTCCACAAAGACATTTTTGTGCAGTCTTAGATACTGTGGGCAATGTACTAATCGGTCTGTAATATGTCATGGAATGAGAGTCACTTTTGAGAACACGAGCAACAGCAGCTAATTTCCACATCAACGTTACAGCATCTGTGATGAAGAAACTAGAATATGACATGCGCTTTCTGTTGCAGCCATTGTGGGACTGGCTATTCTTCTGGCAGGATGTTGCAGAGGAAATCCCCCTTGAACCCAACAGGTTCAGACTCTTAAATCCACTCCTCATCAGAGAAACAGCGTTAGATTTACTAAAATTCTCCCCACCTACTACACGCTTGTGGGGCTGGGACCAGGTAAGACACTGCATAAAAGTGACACACCAATTATACAGTATAGCGCTGGATTTCTTTTTTTTTTGAAAGGAAGATTAAGACAAGGTGAAGACATCTTAATTAATTTTATGGTACTGTATACATATTAACGAGCCACGACAGCAGGGGTGTCTAAACTTTTTTCCTGCGGGGCCGCATGCAGAAAATGAACATTTATTAACTTTCACATATTAAACATAATACCATCCAGTCAGTCAAGCAATTATACATAATAGTTACTTTGCTTCATCACGGCTTTCGCTTAAATGTGATAAGGCAAATTAATGGCAGGCCACAAATGGACCCCGGGCTGAAGTTTGGTCACCACTGTATTTTAGAAAGTGTCCTTGAGCGGATGTTATGTCTCTAAAACAGACAACAGAGATGAATGAAACAACTTTACTCGTCATTACCTATAAACTAGTTTTCCTGTTAATTAAAGATTAAATCTAGTGGAAATATACCCTACATACGGTATACTTTGGAATATTTTGATTTGAATATAGATAGATATACGTACTCGCTGAGTTGTATCAAATTTTCGAGAATTGCAATAGCCAAAGACATTTTCAATTTCAAAATACACGAATGCACAATGATATACATCTTAATCATTTCCTGAATATAAAGCAGCAGATCATCTCAACATTTTTTGTATTGTTGATAAATTCCCTAAGATCTTGCACACTTATAAAATTCTTGGAATGATATTTAGTGTTTGTTGTCTTGTTCTGCAGAATGTCCCCACCCTGGGCGTCTCTGCATTGGATTTAGCGAGTTTGTTATGTGACGAGGTGAGCCTCGCGGGCTTCGGCTACAACCTCTCCAACGAAAGGAGACCAATGCATTATTATGATCAGCTGCCTATGAGTTACATGGTGTGGCAGGGTATGCACAATGTGAATGAGGAGACCCAAGTCCTTAAAAGTCTCATCAAAGAGGGAACCATCACTGACCTGACAGGGGGTGTTCATTGCTCCTTCTGCCCTTGACTACCTTCAAATCTACAGTCTCCTACAGAAGTACGACTTGAACTTCAAGGTCAATTCTTTTGTCTATATACCAAAGATATTTAGGTTTTAGATCAAAAGGTAAAAAATATGAGACAAAAGTTGACAATTCCTGATTTTGTTTAGTGGCATTCTAGATATAGTCATTCAAGAGAGAGCCCTTTTTCTTGAAAGCCATAGTAATTCAAGAGAGAGCACTTTTTCTTGAAAGCCACCCACTGTTCAAATACTTTTTTTGGGGGGGGGGGGGGGGGTCTGTATATACAGTACTGTCAAGCATTATCTTATAGAACAGTGCTGTGCATGGATAAATATTCGGAAACAGAAATACTAAATGGTTTGTTGAAATATTAAAAAAAAACGTTATACAAGCAAGCATGGGAGAAACATTTAGTACATTTCTGAGAGTGCACTGAAATGAACAAAAATATCATTCCTTACTTTTCTGCTCCTTAGTTTACAGGAATTTTAACCATTTGATCAATTATAAAGTGACCAACGTCTTTTTTTTTTTTTTTCCTGCATATAAAAGTGTTTTATTCCATATGAACACGAACACATTCCTTCATCATATATAGTACTGCTGGCTGCCTATATTTCAAATGTCATATCTGAAGACTAGAATATATTTGAATGTTATTCTATTTAATTTTAGGTTGTAATGAAATATTTGTCTATGGACCGGTATTTGTAATAAATATGAATAGTCGCTGTTTACCTTAACTAAAATGGGGGATTTTTTTTCACAAAGTATATATGCTTTGACGAAGTACAATATTTTTATTGACACTGGACAAATCTGCGAAGCAGATTATAATGTGTAGCTACTGAAAAAGGTGAATTTGTGTTCACCTAAAAATCTGTTAATGAAAATCAAATTTAAAAGCAATCACTTGCTACCATGTGCAGTATGTGTATTTCTCAAAAACAGACATAACTTAGACATCACTACAAGCGTCAGATATTTTACCAGGTTTTTTTTTGTGACATAATTTGCCAATTTGTCAAGTGACACATTTACGTTTCAAGAATCTTTCATAATAGTGCGTAAAAAGCTACAGTAGCTTATCACCTAAAATATGAATTTGTTAATGTATTCATTTCATGTGTTTTTGGGCTTTGACTATTTATAAATTTCGAAAAGATGGCTAGTTTGTGTGCGCACGTTGATAAAATCAAAGCTACCACAAAGCCAAATAGTAGCCTTGTTCTAGTCAGATCAGAAAATGTCCTTGGTCTCAGAAATACCTAGATAAGCATGGAAATAGACTTAGTCCCTTACATGCACTGATTACAATCTATTAATGATGATATGTCTCAAACTGTTTTTTGTTTTTTTTAGCACGTTCTACACTGTCTGTTCTTTTTATCTAAATAAATACATCTAACATGGGAATAAACTTTGGGAATGAATTTTGCTTTTTTTAAATTTAATTTTAGGTAAGTGAACATTGCTTGTTTTGTTAAAAAAGGCCAAATTACACAGGAACCTAGGGCCTATTAAAAAAAACAACCAGTGCTATGTTTGTCTGGAATGTACCGTATCAGAGGTTGGCCCAAATTTGTCAATCGCCACACTGTCCCTTGATGTGCGTCCCTATGAAACAATCAGCAGGAGATGATTGGCCTCTTCCACAGAAAGCAGAAATGTCTGTTGCAATGACTAGGAGTCAGTTTGAGTCCATATCCACTTTTGTCCCGGACTTGGCCCTGGCAAGGATCATCATGTTCCTTGTGATAATGCCTTTGATAAGGTTGCTGAAACTTTGAACCAGTTCATCTAAACACTGATCTGATTACCCTGAAAGAAAATCAAACTACATTCAAAATTCCTACGTCAAGTACGACTGAAGTTCTTTTCCTTTTGGAGTCAAAACTGTCCAGTGAAAAATTTAAGACTAGACTAAATTGGTCATAAGTGTGGATTTGAGTGTGAATGGTTGCTTGTCAATTTGTGCTCTGTGGTTGACTGCCATCCAGCTGAGGGTGTACTTTGTTCAAAGTCAGCTGGGTTGGGCCTGATCAGCTCACTGACAACCCTAATGTGGACAAGAAAGAAATTGTGCCAACTATTTCACATAAAAACACGAAACAAGCATGGACCACGTTTCAAGGCAGAACGTGTCCTAAATTGGGTAGTAATCTCTTCTATGACCCACTACGGGCACACTGGCTGTGGACCACTCAGCACTTAGATCTTTTTAATCTGGCCCATTTATATGGTCGGTGTTATTTATTTATATTTAATATTTGTTATTATTTATATATTATTAATTTTTAAATCCAATTATCTAATTGGATATATATTTTAAATTCATTTAACATATATAGCATGTATTTCATTAACGCTGATTAAATTCTACATTAACTACAAATAGTTGATATAAAAAAAATTATATATTGAATAGAATCCCCTTTATTGTCATTTTACAATCAATATAATATATAAAAAATATAATTTGTTGTAATAATTGATCTGTCTTGTTCCTAAAACAGGTAAATTGAAATTCATTTATAATTTCAGTTAATTTATCTTATTTAGATAAATATTTTTTTGTTTTCCCCATTGGTATCGAAGTGCATCTAACTTTCGTCTTTTTATGCACAAGTATAAATATCTACCAGTACTGACACTGGAGAGAAGAGTAATTTAATCACCTTTGCTACAGTACAGTAAATAACAGTTACAGAGTTATAGTTACAGTACTTGGTTCTTACATCAAAGTAACGTACAGTATTGCACTTTATAACATTTAACCGGAAAAGGCGCTTAAGAGTTAAAGATTTGACCGGAAGTTGTACTTTGCGACACGCCCACCCACTGTTAGGCTAAGCGTGGGTCAGCAACAAGAGGAAGAAGCCGGGTGGAGAGCTGCAGCAAACAGGTGGGAAGTTCTAAACGTGTCGTTTTGTAATATACTACTGACCATAAAACAATGACGTGTAAAGTAGTTGCGATTGTACTGCGTGGATTTTATTGTGAGCAACGAAGCCTTTACTAGTTTAACACATACAATACCAGACGATGAATCGTAACACGTGTAACAAGGGTAGAACATTACAACTGCAGGCGCGCTATCGTTTTAAACCGTTTTAGTAATTTGTAAAATTACCGACTTTTAAAATATATACTTTGATATATTTTTATACTTGCCTAGTGCCCACGTTTTTTTCTGATGCGTTAACATAACTTTGAAACTCAATGTGTTATAACGTGTTTGATACCTTTTCATTTTCTTTAAACCTTCACTTGCTTTCTGGTGTTCGGAGTGTTGCTTCAGTTCAACACAAACACTGCAGTGGGAAGCATCCCTCAAATGAAGAGATAAATACCTCATATGGCTGTGCTGGTGTAACTAAGTCGTGAGTACATGAACCTTTTCAGAAGTCTGCGATGAAGGGATTTGTTTAGATTGATAGTATGTGGTGTGCAACGAGTTACAAGAACATAGACGCCAGACTATATGACGTCACTACACGTGGGCAAATAAATAAACTCAGAGAAGTTGCCGTGAGCCATGGCGGAAGGTGACCTGTCTGTTATTGGTTGACTTGTATGGAAAAGCCTTGAGCATTTAAGATGTACTTGAAATCCAGCTTTGTCCTCTTCTCCCGTACTTGAAAGACAATCCACAGGCCAGGAGTTGAAGTTGTTGTACTCTGTTTTTTTCACAATACATCTAGCTTATTAGAATGCAATTAAACCTAAACTGGAAAACCATTGTGTTGCACTACAGTATTAAGTTACACCTCCAGGCCCAACTAGTAGTCATGTGTTTATGCACTAGTATCCTGGAATCTACCTATCACCTAGGTATCACCTAAATGACCACTTGTTATTTTGCCTCACTTGTAATATGTAGTTGTACTAGTATGCCAAATTTGTCTAACTAGTGAGGATAAATAGCACACTTGTCCTGGACCTTTTAGTCTGGATATCAAGGGTATCAAAGAAATGCTGGAACAGCACCAAATGAGAATTGATATTCAGGTCATACTTTTCCTAATACAGAATGCTGCTATATTATGTTTAGGAATGGGGGAATATTGATACTTTGTGTAATTGTATTGGGTACGTTTGAATACTACTGATAGCAGGCAGTGATATTTAAGGCGAAAAAAAAAAAAGTTCTCCTCACTAATTGGTGCCTAATTGGATGTTTGAAATGTAATGTGTCGTGATGTAACTGAAGTGTGTCAAAGTTGACTGGTTTCGGAATTCACAGTCAATCTGGTCTGTTTTCAGAGAATTGCTCATCAGCAAAATACAGCGCTGTGTTTCTTAACTACGTCAAATATCACAGCACTCATGGCCGAAGAGAAAAAAGGCAGTCCATAAATCTTTATGTGGGGATTGTGAAACACTATTTTGCACAGTTGGACTTTGATTTGGAATGCTTAAAGTGTTGTGTGAGCAACCGATTTTCCTAAGTCATCAAGTAACATGCTTTCTTCAGCCTGTTAGCATGTCTAGCATTTCTGTATATCAGTAAGTATGCGGGTATGGTATGACTTACCATAAAAACTCTAAAAATGTACAGAAAGTGACAAATGGTTTCTAATTTTGGCTTACAACCAAAATGCTCTTCACGAGAGTTTGGGTGGAATGTTAATGCAAAGCTTTCAGTCAATGTGCGTCACTGAGTTGGCTTCAATATATCAGTCATTGTATTACTTCCTGTAATGGTCAGTGATGACCTCATTCTTTCTAATCATCTCAGCTGACCACAGAGGTCAGAGGCTACTGGGGCAAAGTTGAGTGGGCAGAGCAACTTGATTTGACTTGTACTATGTAAAAAGTTTAGAAAGTTCTGCTTTTCTTATCTTTAGAAATTATTTTGAAAAAGACAAAATAATGCGTTATAGACAATATTTAAATGAAAAAAAAATACTTTATAATCTCAGTGATTTGTTCTGGCTTTAAATCAATAAAATGGTAGATTAGTAATCAATAAGAGAGAAAGAGAAACAAGGGTGTTGTTTAAAGCAGTCACAACTGAGTCAGAGACGCAACGGTCTTACCTGTCTGTTCGAGGTAAGTGGGAAAGAAAATGTTAGGCCATGGGTGTGCGCATATTTGGGAGAATTATTGGTAATATATTAACATTGCTACATTGCTCAGTAGCATTTTCATAAACTCAAAGAGTAACAGGAAAGTTGAGAAGCTCTACGGTATTGAATTGCAGTCAAACTAGATTTCCTTTTCGTCTGGAATGTTTCCTGTAGAATTAGTGCTTCAAGTGGATCTATTTAAAATAATCACCTCACGTCTGTCTTTACGTAAGAGACTCTTTAGCTGTCAGACCTGAATTGGTGTGCAATGCATGAAGACTCTGAAATTTAAAGAACAAAAAGCTCAAAAACGTGTCATTTTCAATGTTGAAGTTATAAACATTTACTGTGTTTGAATGTGAAATTCAAAACCAAATGTCAAGGAATGCCATTTTTTTCCCCCTTGGAGACAATTATTGAGGTTATCTGATTGACTGAAACTATTTTGATTATCCCTGTCTGTAATGGTTCTGAATCTGCGTTTAAGGTCATTTTTTCCCATCTTCAGGGTTCCCATGGAAGAAAACCTCGATGTTTATTGTCAAACAAATGCCACCTCTTGTAGTTTTAACCTCATACGCACACATGGCACAAACTTGTTCAACAAGGTTTTGGGTGAACCATTGACACCCTCAAAAGGACGTTTGTGGATAAGCATGAGGGCTAATGCTGTGTTTGATTAGAAAGTGTGGGTGCTTTCTTGTCATTATTTCTGAAGCGCTTCAAATGTGCTCTATGTGATGTAATGATACATTATGTTGCATTGAAAGTGAGATCAGCAGATACACTGAGAGTAATTTGTGCTGTTATCATCCAGGCCAACATCGACTCATTTCCTCCTCGTTACAGGTTCACTCCTGGCCTAAAACAACTTGTACACTCCTTTACCTCAGGGTGTCCCTAAAACCACTCCGGCTTTCAGAGTCCAAATTCTTCCTGTGCTCATCAAGCACTCCACCTCCACCAAGTGCAAGGCCCAAACATCACCATCTGATCCCTCCTCATCACAATAATGCTGAGCCCGGAGTTCTTGGAGAAGCTGAGACTGCCAGATCTGGATTCCGTCAGTCAGTACTTTCGCGGTCTGTCCACATCGACTTTAATCAGCATGGGGGCGATCACAGCTGCAACAACCTTCTATATGGCAACGCGACCAAAAGCCCTGCCACCCATCTGCGATCTCAAGATGCAGTCGCTCGAAATTGCGGTGAGTTTGGGGTCACTCTGCTTGGACGCAAATTCAATTTAAATCTAAGGTCTGTCTATATCAAGATTATTACAATTCATGAAGAATAACAAAATAGCTACAACTAATTTTGTAACAAAATAAAATAAATAAAAACCAAAATGCTTTTTAAAAAAAAAAATAATAATAATAATTGAAACTACATCTGAAATGTATAAATTTATCACAAAACCATCGTGGAAATGTCCATCTTTTTTGTTGTCATCACTTTATAGCATACCTACATGAGCGCTTAGGGTTAATTTTAAATGTATTAATTTCATTATTGCTGTACAGAAGGAAGGTCAAAGAGAATTGGGGTTAATTAACTTTATCACATAATGGGGACTTTGTTTAATCATGCACTGAACAGAAAATAAAAAACAATACTAAAACTAAAGTAAATCTTTTTTTCTTTAAACAATAACAAAAAAACTAAGAACCTGCTCTAAACTATCTTGAAAAATCCACAATTATTTAACTCGTCTTTGTTCTTAAAGCCTGTAGTATCATTTCATATGTACTTATAGTCTCCCGAGTGGTATCGGGGTCAGCTCCTGTAGCATAACCAATCACTGTTGTTTTTATACAAATTAAATGTCATAGCATTTGTGGAAATTTGGAATCAGCGGCTGATGAATGAATGAACAATTGTTGTATGTGCCTTTCTTTTCCCCAGGGAGGAGAATACATACACCAATCGACTCTGCTAGACGGTGATGATCTCTTGACACGTTCCTATGACGATGCAAACACAATGTATGAATTCTTCCTGAAGGGTGCTCAAGTATCCAGTAAGTGAAAGACCCAACACATGATTGGTCAAAGATTGTCCCGTGTTCTCTTACTGCTCTCGTGGTGCGTGTAAGATGGCTGATTCAGCACACCACTCACATGACGCCACCTCCTCGCATAATTGGAGGCCTCTCCTCTTCCAACCCAGAACGCCGGAAAATACAAATGTGGTTGTAGACGATGAAGCAGAGGAAGGGAGCTAGGCTAACGTTGGGCTTATCTTCTTACTCCATTGTGGTTACAAACGCGTCTCCTTTCACGCGGTGAATGATTTGGGGGACATGTCATACACTTAAAACAACCAAATACCCTTCCATCTGTGAAGTTTGCTCACGGGTCACCGTAGAGGTAGAAGGGACCCATTCTACGAGAAGAGCTGAACAAAGTAGCAGGTTGGAGAGGCGTGTGGGCTTCCCTTTTCATGCTACTGCTGCCCTCATGGCCCAACCACAGATAAGCGGAAGAAGTTGGCTGGAACAACATAAAACAAAAATAGAACAATGGGCAAATGTGGCTAAAAACATTTTGATACAAAAGTAAAATAGTTATTGATTATATTATTGAAATGGTACACAATAACAATTGTGTTGAGTTTGTCTGTTCTTGAGCACATGTAGGTAGTAGAAAAAAATGGTTTTACCAAGTGGTTAATGTATGCATGTTAGCTTTTAAGATTAGCACTCAATGCATCAGCACCATTATGTATGTTGTGTTTATTGTGTGACCTATTTACAAATTTGACACCAAATGTTGCTATCTTTAGATTTAAAATAAGTTTGTGTGCAGGACAGTGCTTCAAATCCTGAGTGTAGAAACAGCTTAATAGAGAGAAATGGCGATTGGATCAAGCTATTTAAAAAATATACCTCTTGTGTTTTGATTAATTTTTTCCTTTGAGATAATGGACCATTCCTGGGCTCCAGAAAACCCAAAGGTGCCTATGAATGGATGTCCTACCAAAAGGTAAGCCTGAGCACAATCTGCAACAAAAGCATGACTGAGATGGATGCCATCAATTCCATTGCCACTCAAAATTGATTGAGTTTTGTAATTAGTTAACGTTGAATCAGTTTTGCAGGTGTTTAATGCCTTCATTTAATGGTGTAGTTTTGAACATACAGTAGCATGCAAACCAAAATTTCCTATATAGTTCCCTGGGCATTTTTGTTGAATCGCACTACTACTACTCTATGGAATCACAATGAGCAAAAATAGAAACCCCATGTCACACTAGACATGTCATGTATGTGTTTTAGGTAATGGAGCGAACAGAAAATCTAGGGTCTGCTTTTCTTTATAAAGGACACTCCAAGACCAATGACCCCAATATTGGCATCTTCTCTCAGAACAGACCTGAGGTAAAAAAAAAAAAAAAAAGTGCTTAGCGATAACTCGGACATCTCTCAAATAAAAACTGTTAATTGGTGTTATCACTTTTATGTGTCAAAATTTAGTGGACAATCACCGAGCTGGCTTGCTACACCTATTCCCTGGTGTCTGTGCCGCTTTATGACACACTTGGTGCAGAAGCCATCAACTACATTATAGATAAAGGTAAGAAGCCATCACAGAGAAACTGACAAAAAGTTTAAGTCTTTCTTTTTTAAGTATTTGCTGTAGGTTGCACACGTGACTTGATTTTCTTTGTGTTTTTTATTGTAGCCTCCATCTCGAGCATAGTATGTGACGTGGCAGATAAAGTCAGCCTGGTACTTGACTGCGTGAAGGACAGGAAACACTCCGTGAAAACCATTGTTGTAATGGAGCCTCCCGCCGACGAGCTGGTGAGCAGAGGCAAGCAATCTGGAATTGACATCCTCAGCCTACGAGAGATGGAGGTCGGTAAAAATGCTTGTTTATTTCTGAAATGTCCTACTTGTGGTTCAACATATTGACTTTTTGCGCTCCTCATTTTTTTTCATCATTGGACAGGCCATCGGAAAGGCTAACCATCATCAACCTGTGGTAAGCGACTATTAGCTTTTTTTATTCTGATTTCAGCAGCCAAAAATCACAAGGGTGTATGATTGTGAACGATTTATTTTTCAACCTGAATACTTCAACGTCTGCAGCCTCCCAGATCTGACGATATGGCCATTATTTGCTTCACTAGTGGAACAACAGGTAATGCTCGTACTCTCCACATACTCGCAGACACACGCTAGCGCACACACACACACACACACACACACACACACACACACACACACACACACACACAACGCTTATGCTATTCAACGCATGTGTTGTTTCAGGTAACCCAAAGGGAGCCATGTTGTTGCATCGGAATATTGTGGCCAACTGTTCAGCCTTCCTTAAAATAACAGAGGTGAGGCACCAATGTCATATCTGACACGTTTGTACACGAGGCTCAGGAAATGGATGAGTATTATTTTCCATATTTTGGTCTGGAACAAATCTTAAGCTGCCACATTCCTACAAACAAGTCGTCAAATTGAGCTGCGGTCGATATCAGTTTTTATTTGTTTGCTTTTGGTGCTCAATTTGACGAAGGTAATTTAGGTTAGACACTTTTTAATTATGATTTATCACACTGTCTGCTTGTTTGTGTGTGTCTGTGTCACTGGAAATACCTAGGCATCCTGTCCTTTGGGGCCCAGTGATGTCCATATCTCATATCTTCCCTTGGCTCACATGTTTGAGAGAGTCGTACAGGTATGTTATTAGTTGTTATTTCCTCTCAGATGACCTCAATAGAAAAAAACCTGTAGTTCTTAATATACAGTGGTTAATTAATTTGATGTAATACATGAGAACTACCACTGAATCATCAAGGTAATGCCAAATTATATTATTAAAGCGTAAATATAATCTTTTTTGTTACCAGTAGATTTTCTCTTTTAGAAAATGAGTGAAAAAAATACCAAAGCACCTTTTTATCTCTTGATAATTATGTCAAATATATTTGTTTACTTGCATTCTTGACCAGAGTCATTTGTTTCAGAGTCTGCATGAGAACGTGAATGGTCTCATCATTTTATTTTTGTCATGGCAGATGTTATTTGTGTGTTTCTCAATGATTTGTCATCCACTTTTTCTTCTGGATCTTTACATTTGTTGTATAGGGAGTGATGATGGTTCAGGGGGGCAAGATTGGATATTTCCAGGGAGATATTCGTCTTCTGATGGATGATCTCTGTACACTAAAGCCTACAGTGTTCCCTGTGGTACCCCGACTTCTAAACCGAATGTTTGACAAGGTGGGGTCTTAATAAGTGGAGCTTTGTAATATGCAATTTTAATATAAAAATATAATATGCATTGCCTCTTTTCAGATCTTTGGGCAGGCTAACACTTCTCTGAAGCGCTGGCTGCTGGATTTTGCATATAGTCGGAAGGCGGCCGAGATGTTGAAAGGCATTGTGAGGAGAGACAGCATCTGGGATAAATTGATCTTCAGAAAGGTTCAGGTTAGTCGAGCTTTTTTTATTCCCCTCGTTGATTCCAGCCGACGGCAGTGGACAGTTTATATAGAGTCACATAGAATATATTGCAAACAAAATGTTCTACTTTAAAGGTATGAAGCTGGCAGTAGTGTTGATTATGTATAATCATTTTTTTTGTTCTGCCCTGCACAGGCTAGCCTTGGGGGCCGCGTACGTCTGATGATAACAGGGGCTGCTCCCATTTCGCCCACTGTTCTCACTTTCCTCCGAGCTGCGTTAGGGTGTCAGGTAACAACTGCATTTCTTACAAGATTCTCTCACAATGATCAAGTACAACAAAGTTCTGGCATCTAATCTGTGACAACCACAATTACAATCCTTTTTTTCTTTGATCAAAACCTGGTGTTGTATTAGGAGTGATAGAAAATAAGGACTACGGCAAGAGCAGTAATAGCAGTTTTGTTTCATCTCAGTTTTACGAAGGCTATGGACAGACAGAATGCACCGCTGGTTGCACCATGACCATGCCCGGTGATTGGACCGCAGGTACAACTCTCCTTCTGAGTTAATGATAAAGTATCGTGTACAGTAGACCAGCAGAAAATGAGGTATTGCATTGATATTTTCCAGGTCACGTTGGCGCTCCTCTGCCTTGTAATTTTATCAAGCTGGTAGATGTGGCTGAAATGAATTACCTGGCCAGAAATGGCGAAGGAGAGGTGACAGACACATCAAAACTTAACTAAACATGCATTCAGAATCCTAACGTTGTTGTCTGTGTGTTAGGTGTGTGTGAAAGGTCCCAACGTGTTCCAGGGTTATCTTAACGATCCAGAGAAGACTGCAGAAGCTCTCGACGCTGACGGATGGGTTCACACAGGCGACATTGGAAAATGGCTTCCGGTGGGGATTGCAAGCTATATACTCTCCTTGCAGTACTTCTGAGGATCTGGAAAAGTAATGGCAATATTTGTTTGCAGAACGGCACACTGAAGATTGTGGATAGGAAGAAGCACATCTTCAAACTTGCTCAGGGGGAATACATAGCTCCTGAGAAGATAGAGAATGTCTATGTGAGAAGTGATGCAGTGGCACAGGTTTTTGTGCATGGGGACAGCCTACAGGTAAGTGAGGTTGTGTAAAATGATTGCTATAGCGTAGGATGATTCCATAGTATTGTAATTGTGCCAATGTTTTGCCCTGTCTATTTGAGGTACAAGATCCTTGCAGCACCTCATCTTGCTTTTGTTCTCTTCCCCAAAGGCTTTTCTGGTAGCAGTGGTGGTTCCGGACCACGACTTCCTGTGTGGTTGGACCAAGAGGACCATGGGAGTGGAGGGCAGCTACAATGCACTTTGTAGTCGAGCGGTAAAAAAAATGACATCATTGAATGTTTCTTATCAGAGTAGTAATAGCTTGGTGGCACTCCTGTGTTTATTGAGTTTTCTTTTTCTGTCTGCACAGGATGTCAAGGCAGCCATCTTGGAGGACATGGTGCGACTCGGCAAGGAAGCAGGCCTCAAGTCCTTTGAACAGGTACAAAAAGACTCAACTATAAAGCAATGTGACAGTTGATGTTTTGTCTATCTCACTGTTTGAATCTGCTTTGTTGTGCTTTTGACCCAGTTGTCTTCTGTAAAACTCTGTGTCTTCCAGGTGAAGGCCATCTATCTCCATACTGAGCTGTTCTCGGTCACCAATGGTCTGCTCACGCCAACACTAAAAGCCAAGAGGAATGAATTGAGACAATACTTCAGATCACAAATAGATGAGCTATATGCCAGCATCAAGATGTAGGAGTTCAGGAAGACCTGTGAATTGAAAGACAGCCGAGAACAAAGCTGGAACATGCAGACCAAATGTCAGAACATGCCAATTCACTCCAAATGAATGTTTTACCTCAGATTTTCTACTGTGGGATTTTAATGACCGAAGTGCATTTTCCCCACAACTTAAACCATTCACCAAAAGTCCTTAATGCATGTCTGTGACACTCTCTTGTCACAATAACCCTCAAGGCTGTAGAATTAGCATACTCTACAATATCTAATTTTAGAACCCTGGATAATAACTGCGGTGCCAATCTCACATGGTTTATGTTACCATGACTCTTAGGAGCAGAGCTTTTCGACCTCAAGTCTTAAAAAGTGATTGAGCACAAGCTATCTGCTGGAGAGGGGCACGTTATCACCATGCCGCTGGATTTTCTGTGCTAATTTGTGTAGTCGATGCGTGTGCATGTGGCACATGCAGTGAATACATCGCCAAACTCAAATATAGCTCCATTCATTTTAGCTGAACATTTGAGTACATTTAAATGCCACTTATCAGAAGACCCCTAACGCTAATCTGTGGAGCCAGCAAAACTCTCTTCTCTTTTGCCTTAACATGTTGACTCAGTGTAGTCCATCTGTTGTTTGAAAGATGTAGCAGATAAACTTGGTAGGGGCTCAATTATGTAAATTTTCCACAGTGTTAAATTGGTTGGCAAGAACTCCAAATACCCAGTTATTTGTATGCAAGCAATCCAAAATTGATTTTTTCATAATGTGGTACAGAAAATTGCTGAGTTTTCATACGGGCACACGCACGCACACATACACACGCACACACAAAATAAAAAACATTACTTGTATTACTAAAAGAAGTTTAAAGAATAAGCATATTCCAATTGTAGTAAATTGTTTTTGTGAACAATGACTAAGCTTCATTTAGAATACAACTAACATAAAAAGCCATAAATAATTGTTAGCCTCAGGAAAGGAATGATTAAAGCACAAAGGGAAAATATCTTAATATTTTTGTGATTTTAAACAAAGGTGATATTAATGTGATTTTATTTCTTTACAATTATTGAAATGTGTATTAATCGGAACAACTGTGCTTGATCTTAGTTTTTTTTAACTTTATTTATATGAATTGAAATGTACGTTTTTAATTAAAAACGATCAAATGAGTTGTTTGCGTTTCTTTCTGCGTGTGTTTTCTGTACGTGCTTGTGTACTTGCATGTGAGTGCGGATCGCGCGTTTTAGTCATTGTTCCTATTCGGACTGTTTTATAAGATGTACCTTTCCGCATCACGGACCACAGTGCTGTTCCCCAAAAACTTTTTTAATAGCATATTAAAATAAAAACAAGTGTTAATAATATATTAAATAAAATTAAAATTTGACATTTTATTATTTTATCATTTTTATTTTTCCGTTTTCTCGTTGTCGCACACCGTTAAACACCCCTGTAAATGTGAATGGTGCAACCCGGAACTTAAATGATTTTGCGGGAAGATTTGTCATTTTGGATTGGATTTATTTTGCAAACAGTTGTAGTTTGATCTTCGTACTATAAACTCCACGATGAGGTGAGATACGTTTACAAATAAGACCATGTTATGTTTTATCATGTCGGGCTAGTACGCACATTCAACAATGCTTTGTAAAGCTACAAACATAATGTCTTATACAGTTATTGATGCCTTTTGGTTTTTTCCGTTATACTGTTTAATATATTGGCTCACCTAAGTAATTGTAGCGTGTTTCATTTTGGTATTGAAGGGAATGTGTGTTCTTTAGCTCCCTAAAAAGGCTCGTAGATTTTTGGGGGTTTATTTCTTAATGTGTTTTTATTATGTGTTGCATAAAAAACATGAACGTCATATTTATGTTGTTTCGTTAATTCACTCCTGCAGAATGCGGCAAGTAAACACAAAATACTAGGGGTGTATATCGATGTGTATCGATGAATCGTTACACCCCTACTAATTTTCCTAACCATGAACTTTGAATTTAAAATAGTATGAATTGAAAAGTACTTAAATGCTTTGCTTCTACAGTAACCGAAAGAGCAGAAGCGTCAAGGCGGCGCCCATTGCACCAGTTGGCAACAAGGTGACTTGAAATACAAATACACTGTGATCTTCGCATAAATATGTTACTCAATTGATTATGATGAAAGAAAATGTCCTCTCGTTTGGCATCCAGAAATCATCATTTCTGGACTCTGGCAACCGATCTACAATTGGTAGTGCCAGTTTCTTAGAAGGGCTACAGGAAAGAAATGGTGAGTTTTTAAAAGGTCGGTCTATGTCACTATTAAGATTGTATTCATCTTTGGCCAACTTACTTCTGGACTTAGCTGTAAGAAGCTACAGTCTGTAACAATGAATGACAGACTTATGTTACCTTGTGTCTCCAAGGTAACCCTCTGCACAGTACTGCCATAGAAGATGATTTAAACCTTTCAAAAGAGCCCCAGAAGACAAAAAGTCAAGTGGGGAAGAACATCACAAAAAAAGTGAATGAAGTGGTCAAAAACAGGTAGATTCTGCCGAATAAACCACTAAACTTATAGTTGCAAATCACAGTGTTTATCAAACTTGGTGAATGCCAAAACATTATTAAAAGACATGATATCATCGGCCACACAGCATAATTCTAAATAGTCATTTTTCAATATTTTTAAAGAACACATTGATATTTGTTAATTGGGACTCAGTCCTTTCACTCGTCAACACATCTGATTGAGGTTTTTGTTACAATATCAATAAAAAGACCACAACATTTTGGGGGGCGGGGTTTCCCTTTTCTTTTAGGCCTGAGAAAAATGAACCGGCAAAGGTAGAAAAGAAGAGAGGTTCACAGAGTAAAAAGTCAAGGGACTCACAGGTACAGTAAAAATGTTGTCTTCTCCAATAGTGTTTTTTGCAGAGAATTTGAGTATCTGAAAGTTGGTTTATCAGTAGTTGATGACAATGCTGTTGCCAAATGTCTGTCCTCAGGAAGAATCAGACACCGTCCCTTGCACCAAAAGGAGACAAAATCAAGTCCTGTCCTCTGATGGTGACACAGACGAGGACACAAGCTGGGTACTCAAGTACCTCAGCTTCATTGTTCTTGGTAGCTAATCGTCTTGTTCTAATCCAGTCCTTTGTTTTGATTTCTTCAGAACCCAAGTCGAAAGAAAGCAAAAATCCAAAGTTTGGAGAGAACCTCAAAAAAGTTGACCAGAGGTACTGTAAAGGGCTAATGACTTAAAATGTACATTTCTTAAATTTGATGGCATGTACATGTAATGTACATATCTTCACAAATAATCTATTTTTATAGCATCTGCCTTGATTTCATCGCTTCTGGCCAAATGACAACCACAAGTGTTTCCAGTTGTCAGATGGGTTTTCAAATTCCTTCATTAATTATAACTGTACATGTAATGCATTTTTTCTTTAACAAAGCAGACAAAGTCCAAAGGAATGGGAAGAAAAGGAAAAAATCTCAAGGAAGAACAGAGTTGGAAGTGGTGATGGAGGCCTTCCTCAATTTCTGTGATGAGTACAGGTACCCGTAATTGTTAACCAGAGCAGTTTGTATAAATAGAAATGTCTGCAACTTGAAACCTCACGTAAGTATTGGTGACAAAATGACTTGTGGGGAAAATATTTACTGTGTCTTACAGGGATTCTGTCGAGTCGAATGCTGTCAAGAAATCAATTGATTGTTTCTCCAACAGTGTCAAGGAACAACTTCTTGAAAAGGTTAGTCTCCTTTGTTTCAAAAGAGGAGCTGTTGTGTATTGCCATCTCACAGTACACATTTATTGCAAAATTGAAAGCTTATATTTTGGTCTTGCAATTTTCTTTCAGATGGCCTCCAATAGAGAGTTTAAGGCTCTGAAACGGGAAAATTCCAAGGTAACCAATCATAGATATACAACATAAGTCTCAAATTGAATTAGCATTTTCTTATAAACGATATGTACAACTTAAATCCTGTGAATGATAAAAATGTTTATGATCGCCCTATGTTCATATAGTACATTTGCTTAATTTTGTTGTTATTTTGACCCATGTGCGTGTCAGGTGAGCTCCATGATACGTACAAAGACACAGCAACTTTTGGATGCCAAGCATGAGCTAATAAGGTGAGGCATTTCTAAGAGAAAAACACCATCCCAAATACAGCAAATAATCAACTATAAATTTAATAAAGTTTTTTTTATTAATAATTAAGAAGATTAATGCGGCCATTTTCACTAATCTCAATAAATTGAGTTTGATATCACAGGAGCGCTTGTCTTTCTGACAGTTTTAAACAGTACGGGTAGTAATTTCAATTGTATCATCCAATAGGGCGGATCGGCTCGTGGACTTGCTTCAAAAAGAGAAAAATGACCTCAAACTAAGACTAGAAGATCTGAGAAGAAGCCAGGCTTTCCTCAAAGATATTAGAGGACTCACCCAAGTATATCTGGACTACCGGACTGCACATCCAAAAGAGAAAGAGACAGTATGAACAGCTGCACTTGAAAACACGATAAGCACCCACATTGACACATGTTATTCTCTATCTTCTTCCTTTTGCAGTATGGTACATCCAGTGTAGCAGCTCAACTACTGGAGACCTAACATTTTCAAGGAGCACAGGACCAGCCGAGACTGATCAATAACGATCAGGAGAAATGACTGAAGGGAGATGGCAAATAATGTGCTGGGCAGTGGAGTCGTATACCAATACACAACTCGTGTAGGATTCACAGATTATTCCTGGTTAAGTAATGATAAATGCAATATTTTTCAAATATCAAGACGAAATGTGTCTTTTCAAACTATAGAATGGTAGCATAAGGTTTATTTATTGTATAGAAATCTAATATTAAATGTAAATGAGCCAATTTTTTGTTCCAGCAACAGTCGTGGCTGTGTGCGTATTTTATGCCTTCATAAAAGAAATAAAAACTTCAAAAACGTCTCACCCTGACTTCTACCGACTGGGCGATTCGATTAGTTCTTGTTCGTCCAATTGCGTGTCTCTTCAGTCAAACTGTTGTCCAATCAGGTGTCAAGTTGAGTCAATGCGTTGAGACTTGCGTCTAAGTTGCATCGGCGTCTAATTGGCTGAGCGTTTCAGGTTGTTCTCGACTTTCCAGTAGGTAGTGCTTGAGTTGTGTCACGTAAGTACGTACTATTTTCGTCTTTACATTTTTTTGCCAAACCATTCGTTTTGTTATGAATTTAACTCCACGCTTTATGCTGCAAAGCGTTTGTTTTATCCAGTGAACTTGACAGAAAAGTCATTCATATGATTGGCCCAGACGCAATAGTACAGTACGATTGAAGTAATGCGAGAATATTGAGAGGTCAACAGGACGTCTTAACTTTTGAGCAGTACGATTCAAAAATAAATTGTGCTTAACTGTTATTATTTATGATACCCACCAATAACTGTAATCACTGGAAATTATCAAGTTATCCGCCTTCCTGAATCAGCATAGTTTCTTCAGGAAATGCGTCCCAGACTTGTGTTTCCGAAGCAGGGAAAAATCAACTATATTTATGAGATTTTCGCTTCTAAGGTGCTTTATCGGAACTGTCTTTCGATTTTTGTCATCAGGTCAATCATTTACTATCAGCAGCACAATCACACACGGAAGTTTCTTTTTTTTTTTGCAAGAACTGTGTGTAAAACATCACCTCACGTTTTTGTCCAAATCATTGATCAAGATTCTAATGTCTTTAAGTTGAGTTAAAATGTGTTGTGAATTTTATTTAGTTGCCAACTATTTTAATATTTTAATTACAGGTAAAGCGTTTGCATAAGTGAAAATAACTTTTTGTCTGAATAATATAAACTTGATAAGTGTATATTTAAAATGCCTCCCACCTCTAATTCAACTGTATAGGAATGTAGTCATGTTTGTGACATGTTTATTCCCATTCCTCACATGATTAAGCAGCTTTTTGTGTAATCAATTGCCCCTACACAATGTCACCAAAAAAACAGCTATTTTATCCACATTTAATTGTTTTACATTAGTTGAACATTCATTAAAGTTGTTTTGAACAATTCCACTATGTTTCCAATTTATTATGGATTGTGTGTTCACATTTCAGCTGACTCTTATTTCAGTAATAAGAAACCATGGCAGCAACTAAAGATGCTGGTTCTCTGGAGAAGTCTGAGGACACTATGGACTCCTTCCAACTATTTTCAAAAAGGTACCTATGGCACACTGATTCTCTGCCTACAAATAACCTTGCCATAGAACACCAGATGTAAAGCTAAACTACAGTGAAGGTTTAGACCTTTTATAGGGTCTAAATATTTTACAGTGCAGGTAAATAAATCAAGCAATTCAATAATATTTGGAGGTCACCCTTTTTTAATTCAATGGGGTGATTCATTCCAATTTTTAAAAACTATTAAATTAAAACTTTAATTATTTACATTTATCACGTGTTGCTGCGCTTGTGTAATTATATGTGTATTACAAAGCTGTCAAACGCTCAACATAATTGTGTGCCAATGGTTGAGGCTTTTTTCCATTAATGGGAAAACCAGCTGCCATACTGAGTAACCTGTCTGACAAAATCTTTCAATGGGTTCATTGAGCTGCCAAATCATGTTAAAGGGAACATTTGAGTTTTAAGCTGTTTAGCAGGTTTCCCAACCTCATCTTTATCATCTCAAATGTTGTTCATGATTCCAACTGTGGATCTTTTTCAGGACGAATCCATCGGATGGCAGTAATAAAGCTGAGGAAACAGACTCTGTTCCCATCAGCAAAGTGTCAGCCCACAACCCATATCAGTACAAGATGGACTACCCAAACATGGGAATCTGCCTGATTATCAACAATAAGAACTTCGACAAAAGCACAGGTAAATACGCCCATTAAAGCAGTCTGGTACGCGGCTGTCTAATTCAGTTCATACCCAGTTTGACGAATGCTTTGTGAATCATGGTTCAACATTTTTTACGCCCCCTCCAAGCTGTCAGTCAGGCCTGTTTTCCACTATAGGCGTGAAGCGGTGAAAAGGAAATTGTCACATACACTGTGCCTACAGTATGTCTGCTTAGTTAATCATGCGGGCCAAACCTAATTAGGAAAAAATATGTTTGGATCTCCAAATTCTCACCAAAATATTTCTCTTTATTCCCTGTTGTAAGTAAGTCCTGCAGTTTTTCAATGGACTTTATTTCTACTTGTGTTGCTTCTTCCCAGGGATGGGCACTCGTAACGGGACCGACGTCGACGCCGCTTTTGCCATGAAGACTTTTAAGGAACTGGGTTACACCATTAAAGTGGCCACTGATCAGACTGTAAAGCAGATGATGAGTCTCATGTTAAGTGGTAATTGATTTTATTCTTTGTTATTGCGTTGATATTATTATCAGTGTAACTCTAACGTGCGTTTGGAATATTGATTTCGTACAAACAGACGATTGCTGTTTAAAAAATAAATACTAGGTAGGAATTAATGCTGGTTAGTTAATGTCACTCTGTGTTGTTTCTTTGTGTCTGTTTCTGCAGTATCCGAAGAGGACCACAGCTGCAATGCATCGTTTGTGTGTGTCTTGCTAAGTCATGGTGAAGAGGGTGTGATTTTTGGAACTGATGGATTTGAAAAGCTTGAAAATCTGGCAAAACCTTTCAAAGGACATCGTTGCAAGACTCTGCTGGGAAAACCAAAGCTCTTCTTTATACAGGTTAGTAAACACTCTGGGCCTTATAGCCATTCTAGACTCAACTGCTAACCATTTTAGTTTTAATGTTTTCTATGGGATCCTATCGTTTTGGACAAGGGAGACGTTTCCTGTAATTTTCCACAGAGCTGGTTGATCAACGTGGAGTGGGAGGGGGGCAAGGTGCTCAGGCGGCACTTCCAACAGGGAGGCTAACCATGCTCAAAAATGTAATACACATTGATCACTTTGATGGTTGCTACATGTTATTATGATTCTCCTAAGCAACATATGCTCGAGTAGAGGTGTGAAAACATGGATGAGAAAATGAGCACATGGGAACATCAAACGCAGGCCGGTAAGGGAGGAACATGCAGCTGCTTCTGATATTAATTTCAGAAAGACGTGTACAATGGCGTGCTTCTCTCAAGTGGAGAAAATCAAAGCGGTAATTCTGATTTTATGAAGCGTGCATCCCCTCTACTGACCATAGAGAAGAATTACATTTTCAATTTGTCTTTTGGGCAGAGAAATTTTAAATTTAAAAAAGGGTTCTATCAAGATTTAAAAAAAAATAAAAATAAATTGATAGCACTAGATTTTGTTACTCACCATTTGATTTGTAAGATAGCCACTCTAATGGGTTGGAGACGTGACTAAAGTGACAAAGTTGCTTAATTGGTAGCAGTCAGTATAACAAAAGCTGTAGATCATACAATGTATGCCCCAACCCCACCAGTGTAATTCTGAAAGCGTATCCCTAAACTCATTAAGGACCATTTTATTTTATTTGTAGTGAGTAATTTTGAAAGAACAAACATCTTTCAGGCATGCCGTGGCTCGGAACTGGATGAGGGGACGGGCCTCCAAGCCGACAGTGTTGAGGAGCAAACATCGGAGAAGATTCCTGTGGAGGCCGACTTCTTGTATGCCTATTCCACAGCTCCAGGTAACCAGCAATTAGACTTTCCATCAGAATTTTCTGACTCCGCTGTGAAAACACATCACGCATCAATTAAATCCTAAAGTACTAAAAATACTACTAACAATGACAATGACCCGACAGGCTATTACTCTTGGAGGAACACGCAAAACGGTTCCTGGTTCATGCAGGCATTGTGCGAGATGTTGCAGCAATTCAAAGGCGAGGTGGAACTGATGCAGATCATGACTCGGGTCAACTACAAGGTGGCAACGCACTTCGAATCCAACTCCTGTCTTCCGGGCTTCACTGGCAAGAAGCAGATTCCCTGCATTGTCTCCATGTTAACCAAAGACGTTTACTTCCCTAAATAAACCGATCGTGACAGTGTAGCACAATCAACGTGCTTCTACATTTCATTTTAAACTATTCGGTTGTAGTAATGTTTTTACTTACATTTCCATTTTACTTGCTTTTTGGTGTTTTGAACATTTCACAACACCGTTTTAAAGATTTAGGAGTACTGACAGTACATTAAGTCATGGGGGTGGGGACAATGTCTAATTTGTTAAAAAAAAAAAAAAATTAAACACTTTTTTAACTTCTGGGTGTATCTAAGAAGAGACTTTGCCGTTTGCACACTAAAGTGTTGCATTGTTAACGGACACCATAACGTATTCTTTAATTTCATTTGTTTCGATTGGGAAACCTGCCAGTTGAAAATTCGATTTCCCAGACAAATCGGGCGGCATGTACTCCAAAAATAAAAACATGGAAAAATAATTGAATACCGATTGATTGTTGATTATTTGTGATTTTATTAATTTTGTGTGCATGACTTGATTTCATTCATATACTGTCTAATGTCTATGTTTCGTATGAAATATGTAAATTAAATTGGGGGGGGGGGGGGCTTAACAGACTTCAGAAGCAACATTGGTTTGAATATACTGGTTGAATTAGCGTGCTGAATTTAACTGTCCAAAAATAGGATCTGAGTACAACTTTCGTTTCCTGCATACTGAAAGCAGAGAAAAGCTGCATAGCGCCGAGAGCGGCAGCAATGAAGGAAGTGAAAATGAAAATCCAGCACAAAGATCGTCTGTGCACATCAGACGACGCATCTGGCTGAACATTTTGAGCTTTTATTTTGAATTCATAAAGCCGCTTGAGCAGCTTTATTTTAATGCCTCTCGATTCAACACGCATCACAGCGCTTTGTCTCACTACATGAAAATCGCATTGTGTGCCAAGTCATAAACGTAAACGAAGTGGGCCATCTTCCGTCGAAATCTTTTAAGGGCCACACACTTCCGCGTTGGCGTGCGGGGAAGTAGGAGGGGGATTTCCATCCAATGTTGCCCCCGCTACCCCAGCTAACCTTGTTTTGCTTTCGTTCTGGACCAGAAACACAATCGAACAACGCTCTCACTTTCCCTTTTTTTGCCAAAGCACCTATGTCCTTTGAAAAAAATCCCCACACCACGCCAGTGTTGCATGTTATTCTGAAACAAGCACGCCGAACTCGGCAGGTAACACAATTTCCGCATATTATCACCACTGCTGCTGCTACCTTTGACTTTTTGACAGACTTCTCTTGCGTGCTGCTCGACGGATCGTTGCTCGACTTGTAAGCGAAAGTGCTCCTTTTACGCTCGCGTTGTTTGCGTGGACTGGCTTTTATTTTCACTTTTGGCTCAGCTTGTTTGCCTCTGGCCATGAGTGACCGATATTGGTTAAGGGCATAAGCGGCTGTGGTGTTGTCATAGACTTCCAAAAAATACGCTCATGACTGTCATTGTAGATTTTATGAAATGTGCAATTTCTAAGTAATGTTTTGCAGTTTAACTGTGTTTCTCGGGAATATGAAGCGCGTTTATAGTGAAGTGTGAATAGTTTTCGGAACTTTTGCACTGTTGTATTTATTTAATCTGCACTTTTGCACCACTTATGCAACACGTGAATGTACCATATTGTGCAATCTACCAACACGGTTCAAATAAGCGTAACGTTAGAGAATGGTTCAACCATAATTGTATCGGTCTTAAGTACTTTCGTTGAAACGTGAACTACTATCGATTTTTCAGATCTGTGACTTTTAAAGACACTTAATGTACAGCGTGCACTGGTGTGTATGATAGTGTTTCACCTTGTTCGACCCGTTCATGCTGTGCCACTAAATGGGAGTGCCACTGGCTTATCTGGCCTGGCGGACTGTGATCAGATCGCATTGCAACTTAACATTGTTTTTGTTTTTTAAAAATCAAACGTAATGCGCTTGGGGTTAAACTTCACGATTGTTCTTTTCATATATATATTCATAATTAGATGTTAAATACGACAATGCATTTGCATACTTTGCACAAATATGTTCCATATGCCTCCAATATGTGCAGATGTGCATGTGTATATATCTCTGCTCAGATACCACAATGCCTGTAGATAGAATGAGGATGCGGCCGTGGCTGGAGGAACAGATCAACTCCTGCCAGATACCAGGCCTCAAATGGGTGAACGAAGTAAGTACTGGTACTTTCACTGAAACTGACTTCTGTAAAGATCTAGTTTACTTGATGCTAGAGATGCACCGATCCGACTTTTTCAGTTCCGATACCGATACCGATGCCGTGACTTTGCGTATCGGTCGATACCCGATACCGATCCGATATTATGGTTGACTTAACAAGCTACATAACTCTACATGTGGAACAGAAAAGACCAAAGGCAATGGCATCAGGCAGACTACACAGTTCTTTGCTCTAAATTAGGGGTGTCCAAACTAACGGTCCAGTTTTTATTGGCCCGCATCAAATTCTGAAAACATAATTGAATATGGCCCGCACAAGAAGCTTGAGCTCAGCTTCTCAGTTTCCACACTAGATGGTGTAATGTATTTGGACTGTGTGGTTACCCGTACTGGGGGGTGGAGCTAGAGGTATTTTGTTGATATCGGGACCGATATCCGATCCAGATATCGGATCGGTGCATCTCTACTTGATGCTATATATTGAAGTGTCTAATGATTTTCCGAAACGTTTGAATTGGATTTTTTCTGACATGCAATTTCAATTTGATTCATGATTTTCTTCATATCACACTGCAGTACAATAGTTATTATTGACTATCTACTACTACACTAACATTTACAAACATGACAGAAAATGTTTATCTTACCGTCAAAACCTTAAAAGCTATATGACTTGAATATTGCAAGCACAGTAAAGAGTGTGAGGGATTCTGTCATTTTTTCAAAGTTTTGAAAATGGTTAGGCTTTTGATTTGATTTGTAAAACTTCAAAATCTGATGAACACAAAATCAATCTGAAATTATGATTTTGATCATATATCAACGAATCATTTAGCGCTGTTTTACATTGTAAATACACTGGGGGAAAAAACCTTGGTGATGCTTTGTCTAGGAAAAAAGGATCTTCCAGATCCCTTGGATGCACGCTGCTCGCCATGGCTGGGACTTGGAGAAAGATGCTCCTCTCTTCATGCGCTGGGCCATACATACTGGTAAACACGCTGGCTTTATTTTTGTCTGTACTGAAAACTAAATCTGGTACAAAACTAAATTCATGTTTGAGTCAAATAACATCGTGATCATTTCAAAATGGAAATGGAGGCAGAAATTTACGCAAATTTAAATACGATTCATTTATCAAATAAGATAATATTTATCGATGTTTTATTGCCCTTTTTGGAGGTGGGATCCTCAAATGAAGCTGCTTTCATCCTTCTCAAGTGATACAAGTTCAACAAAATAACACATTTAGGAGAGCTGCACAGTACCTAGGGGGAATAAAAGTTTTAATGTAATGTGGGAGTAGCAGGAGAAAAAAATAAGATACAATGCTCATTTGTTGTAAAGCGTCATGTTCAGTTAGTGTCATGTGTTATGTCTCATCTGCGTACGTGAAGGTAAATACCAGCCAGGAAAAGACAAACCAGACCCAAAGACCTGGAAGGCAAATTTCCGCTGTGCGATGAACAGCCTGCCTGATATCGAGGAGGTGAAGGATAAAAGCAACAAAAAGGGAACAAATGCCTTCAGAGTCTACAAGATGCTGTCATCTTCAGAGAGAAGTGTAAGGAAAGGTAAGCCTTGCTGCTGGTCATCAATGACTTGGCGCACCCTTTTTTTTTTATTTTTTAAATGTGTAACTACGTACTCCTAAAACAGTCGTTCGAAAAGGTTCAAAGTGGATTTCTGTGCAATGTTAGAGATTTACCTTTCTAAAATTCTGGTCTCATTCAGAATTGAAGTCTTACAATACAGCTCACTCTTTCACTGTAATTTTATTTGTGTACTCAGGAAAGGATATGATATTTCCTTGATATATCTGAAAGGTGTTTTCCTCTGGGTATGCATGTAGGAAAGAAGAGGACCAACAAAGAGAGTAGGCCCAAAGGAAATAAAGAGGTAGATAAACACAGACATGCAAAGCACAGCATTGTCAAGACAGCACTGTATTTTTGGTTTGCACACAACACAAATGACCAAAACACACAATTACCCTATGTTTTGCTACCAATAGGGATAGCACTGCTAAGGAAGTCCAGCATACGTTTCCTCTCAGAATGTGCTTATCTGGAACTGTAGTTTATATGTGACAACATGCTTGTTTAGTGATCGTTGTTCAATGTTATTAGGTCACTGCTGTAAGATTGCCGTACAGTTTCACATTGAACGACTTGCTGTTGAGTTCCTCAAAATGTTGCAGGCACACTGGCAAAGTTTCTCAGTTCCACTTATTGTGGATTTTTTTTGGTCTTGAACATTAATAACAAATACTTGATGAGCAAGTCGATAGTTAAGTTTCTGATGATACCTTTTCTAGGCATCCAATTGATATGGTTGATGATATTCAGACATTGTCTTGGATTCAAGCGTTTAAAATGATGTTCTTGTGTCTAGGTCATCCATCACTATGACGCTGACACAGTTGAGTCGACTGTATCGGTGTAAGTTCCGATACTGACTCCCTGTCTTTATCTTCACCTCCTTTCCCCCACTCTGTCTCTCTCAGGTATCGTCTCCATCTTTTGATAGGACACCTCTTCTCTTTCATGCTGTGCAAGTTGTTGACTTCAAACAGGAATCGCAGGATGCGGAAGAGCCACCCATTACAACCAAAGGTGCCATAACGGCGCTTTAAATTTTTCTCACGTTTTACTGTAGTCCATATCACATTTTTGTAAATAGGGATGGGCGAGTACCGATATTAGCCTTATTCCAAAGTATCTGTCTTCGCGATGGCAGCTGATATCGGTGTCGGCCGCCATCTTGTGGTCATTTTACAAACAGGAACTAGAAATTTGCAACTAGAACATAGTCATTAATTTCATGTAATTTTAAGGAAACTTGCTATATAGAATAAATAGTCATAATAATAATCTTCAATATTATTTAAGATGATCTGTCATTTATTTTTGGGGGGCATTATATGTACATAATACTCGTGGTATCGGCACTTGGTATCGGTAACGGTGACTATTCAAGATTTGAACTCATACTGGTATTGGTCTGAAAAAAAAAGTGGTTTCAAACATCCCCCGCTTGTAAGTTGCAGAGGTTTTAATAGTTTCAACAGTTTTAATACGAAAAGTAGAATTGAACAAAGGGAATTCAGCATGTTTGCTTTTCAGGAAGAGTCACACTGTTGTCCTCTGTGTTCATGTGCAGATCTTCCTGATGAAGATCACGTGATTTCAAGCGAGCTCTTACCATTTGTCTGTCAGACGATTGAAGTGAAAACAGAGAATGAAGAGGAGACTGTGAGCTCCTCCCACTTGTACCCTTTTCAAATTTCTCCAGTGTCTTCTTACGACGGTGAGAACGCACACCAGCACGTCACATTTCACCTCATTTGTGGGACAGTTACAAGGAGATTAGTGGCACGGAATAAACTTTATCAAATCGTAACCGAAATCGAGCAACAATTCAACTGCGTGGCGTTGCCAATCTTCTACAGCGGAATAGCCGAAGCTAGCAATCATCTTATTTCCGTACAGGCAGATGTTTGAAGCTTTAAATGTTGACAAGGAGAAGTACAGTTGATGTGACTAACCGGTTCAACCCCCCAGTAAGCAGTTCTTCACAAATGCCTTAAAAAGAAGCACAGTCAAAAGTGAACTGTATCATAGCTGAATTGTTGACAGAAGTTGCGTAACTCTGTGACATAATCAGTTAGCAGATAGGTAGCCATTCGCAAGTACAGTATCGCTGCCGGTCTTGTTTCTTTATTCTTCATAAAGCTTCAACAAGACGAGCTTGAGACAGATAATGTGGTTCGTTTTTGGTTTGGATTATTGTTGTTTATTTGAACACGAGGGCAAATGAAACAATTATGTAACTCATCCTCAATGTCAGCACAGTATAGCATTCGTCTTATCTTATCTAAAGCTGGGAACAGAGTGCCTAAACTTGTGAAACAGACCATATCGGTTTAACAGTGGTTTAGTGTTCTCAGCTTGGGGTAATAACCCAAGTGTGAAATTCAAATTTTGTGACATCCTAAATTATGCGGTTTCTTGAAGCTCAATTTACTGTTATTCCTGAACTGAATTTCTGCATTGACTTTCTCTACTTAGCACCGAAGGTTGTGGTGGCAGGTGTCTTCTTCTTGGTTTTTTGACCAGTCATCCAAGGCACAGCTGAGTCTATCACTCGGCAGCAGTTATCGATCCGCTGTGTTTGATGGGCGGGGGAGGGGTGGCGAGATGGGCTTTGAATCAATATCATATGTGAAGCTGTACTTGTCAGGGTTCAGGTTGTGTCTCTTTTTCTCCATTCCCAGTGCACAGTTCGAAATGCGCCGTTTGCTATGTGCAAGTTTTAATCTAGTTCCTTTACAGGTAGCGATACAGAAAGCGACATTGAGGACACCCAACGGGTGAGTCTACTCTTCGACAAATGCAAACACACACACGCGCACACACACACACACACACACACACACACACACACACACACACACACACGGGGGATGACCTTGTCCAGGAACTCTTGTTATCAAACATTAACAGTCTTCCGTTATAGTCCAGTGTACCTGCATCGAACAAAACAGAGAGGCATGCACACACTAATTAAATTGCCTGAAGGTATTCCTGCCCCCAAAATAAACAGAGACATTATACTAACTAATTTCCAAGTTTAATGAAATTATAATGTACAAAAACAGGCTTGATTTATGACCTCTGTTTATAGCTTCTGAATGTTTATGTCCTGTTGACAATTTAAAATGATCAAACTTTCAACACGAGTGTTTGGCTTCAAGCCCAGTTTCATCACATACGTACATAAGTCAGACATGCCCACCAGCCACCACGCATATGTATTTTTATTTACGAGCACTTTGAGCATACTTGTAATTTCCTTACCTTTCCTGTGACTCACAGAGTGTCAATCCAGCCTGGAGGCGAGATCACAGCAGGTCAGTTCTTAAGGTCTCCCCCTCCTCCCTCCCTGGCATGGCCACCTTCGTTAGAGGAAGCAAACCCCGCTGCAGAATAACCACCACGCGAGACCCCAACCCCCTCATCAGCTATCACAGCGACGGCTGGCCAACGCCCTACAGCCAGAACTCTCTTACATCTTCCATACCTAGCCACACTCACGAGATGCGGGCCAGCGTCATTAGGAAAACCTCAGATGTCACCTCCTCCTAACATCACCGCGTCAAGTCCCTCCTTTTATTTAAGTCAGACGTGACCGTGCAGGGATTGGGCCACCACTTGACTTGTCCATTTATCGTCGAGCATATTGACTCAATTTTGATTCACCGCTTGTATCTGCCACGCTCTGCAAATGCACTGCCGGCAATTCAAGGCAGTACGCGGGCATTTTTGGTTTACGTGTGTAGCTGCTTGGAAGCGTGTCTTTAACGTAGAAGGTGGCTGAAGTCGGGTGCATTCATTAGTATAAATCATTGCCCGTGTATTCATTATTGCGAAACATTATGAATGCCATTCTTTATTGCAGAATTTCCCATACTTTGAGCCAAATTAGAAAAATATTTCTCAAACTCAGTGACTCAATTAAAATAAATCTGCAACCGGTTTTAGGTCCCAACCCTAAATTTGGGATAGGCTATTGGACTATGATGTATCAGAACGACAGTAACATACTATGCACTTACCGAAACATGACTTGTCCAATTTAAATTCAGTGTGGCTCAAGCCTTTGCATCATAAACATTGTTAAGAGTTTAGAAGAACAGACTCTAGAGAAGAGTGATTTAAAACAGTCGTTGGGTGACCGTAAGCAGCACCACAACAAACGTGTTTGACCGGCTTGTATTCATTCCTCCAGTTCATACTTGCCATAAGATGTGCCTGAGTCTAGATTGATACCATTTCGTGAAATGTGTTTAGTGTCAAAAATATACTTCAGTGATTTATTAAGTGTTGTTGCACAATTGATATCCTTTCAGTACAGCATTTGCGCCATGGTAACCCCTCGAAGAAATCATGTCCTAAGAATTACCAAGCAAACTGACTCTGAATTTGCTCTTTAGTAATTGTACCAATTACTATATTGTCCACATAAAACTAACTGGTGTAAACTCAATTTAAAATATATCTATGCAAAGTACATTAAGAAGTCGCTTAATGGCCACTATGAGCAGGAGCAAAAATTACTGCATGCAGAAGCTCTTATGTGAACACCTAACTGTTGTTTTAAGATATACTTGAAACATTGTGAAGCCTGTTTTAATTTTTACTTCTTGTGAAGGAAATTATTAGTTTTATTAATTAATAAAAAAAACAAAAACTCATTTTGTTTAAAAGTACATCAAAATATTGTGTGAATGAGGAGAGATGCTGTTTGTAGAAAGCGTAAAATACCAATATAATTATTTCAGGGAATATAATGAGATTTAATTTGTCACAGCTTTTTATGTTGCTAGCCAGAGTCCATGCTTTAAGACTGGCAAAATTTTCTTCTTTAATCGCTTCTATGTATGCATCGGACTGTCTCGGGAAAATTTCCCCATAATGCACAAACAGATGAACTGACAGACTCACTGACACTCTTGTTGCTGACAAATCTCACATGTGCTCGCAAGCCGCTTCCGCACTTTATATTCTGTTTCTGTGTGTTGTCATTATGTGCCTTCAACACTGTGTGTGGCCTCAAGCCTTGTGTGCTTTTAGCCTCCAATGAATGACACGTGCGGGTTAGAGCATGGCAGGAATAAAAAAAAACATTGTAAATAGTCCTCACCTAGTTGCTCAGGTCACAATGGAAGAAATCCTCAAATGGAGGATCCTCAGGGCTTCAATGTAACCATGCACCGTAATCAGTGAAGGTTTGTGTAGACTTGAGAGTCTTGAGACAGTGATGCTTTATTGAAGATGGAACCAGAAGTATTTCGAGCGTTTTTAATTAGACGTAAAAATTGAGAGCATCCGTGCCCGCGCCCATGCTATGCCTCCACCATATTCTGTGTTCTTTTCCATGCAATTGCCGTCAGTCTGACCGTTGCAAAGAATCTTAGTGGCAAACTAGTTTGCAACTTGTTGTCAACACACAGTATTTACGTTCATGAAAACATCTCTTTATTTTATACTTCTCCAGAATAATCATAACTGTGTTGATTTCTTCTTAAAAGAAAGAATCCGGCGAACATCCATTTGTTGTCCAGCTATCTGTTTTATGGAACTTACCCTCATTAGGGGGGTGACATGGAACCTACACTGTAAATAATAATAATAATAATAATAATAATAATTTGGGTAAAAAAAAAGTTAAATTTTTAACTTGGGTACATCGTATTGGACTCACAACTATACCAAATGGTAAAAAAAATCAATTGGGAATCTTCTATTCTTTGAACCAAGCCCCAAAAGCAATTCATCCTGAATGGAAGCACAGACAGTGTAAGCAACATGATTCTTTTATGCAAGTCTTTTGTTGTTGGTTTTAGTTCAATTTTAAGTTTCTAAATCTTGTTTCCACTGCTTTTGTCACCATTTCCCCCCATCATTTTCTGGTATTTCTCTAAGCTGGTTTACCCACCACTGGCACGTGTGACAAATATTGAAAAGACCAGATTGGACTATTTATATTTATTGAATGAACCAATTGTACACCCATTCAGTAAATGTGAAAAAGGACTAGTGTGTCCATCCATATATTAGGTACACCCAGGTTAAATGAATGCTGTATAATTCAAGAGCCTTGAACATCTTTTAAATGTCCTGCCTTGGCTGAATTAAAAGTATTCATTTGTGTATTTTTTAGTTTGTCTTCTTAAAAGGGTGTGTGTTGTTAGGACTGTCACACATTCTGTGAATTCGATTGCCTTTGTTTTATTGGGGTAACGTTGGCAACAGAGTTCATCAGTTGACCTTTAGTCACAATGCAATGCAATACTTAACCCATCCGCCCTTAAGCCAATACGCACAACAGTGAGCTTGGATTGTCTGCTGTAAAAACAATTATAAAGATGTTGCGTATCATACAAGGTCACAAATAAATAGTATATTGGATATAAGTGATGGATGTGTCTCACCCATAAAGAACAATTTTTAGTGTGAACAACTAGGCTGTGTGCTGAGTTTTTACCCTGCTGGTGATATCGTGAAGTGCTGTGTAAATCTGAATAAAGACTTTTGTATTTTTAATGTTGTTCCCAGGCCTTTCATCTTTACAATGTCAAACTGATTGCTGAGTTTATCTTTTGTGCTCATAAAGGTCAGAGTCCACTTTTATATGGCTTCAAAATCTTCAAGACTACTGGAGCCAGGGCTGTGTTACATTGTGGGGGAAAAAAAAGATACACACTGCGCCAAGGTTTACAAGTTTGTAGGTGTACAGTTTGGACTTGGCAAGACTTATAATGTGTTTGTGCAGAGAATGCCCCACCCCCTCACCTATAGATGACTTTGCAAATTTGCAGGTTCCTTCAGTTGGGCCAGAAACGAACACCGCCTGCTGTCTCGGTTTCAGTTACTTTTCTCATGTTTTGACTTATTTCCTGTCTTTGTTGGCTCTTAAGATGGTTGACTATTTTGCTTACGCTTTAAATCTTCTTTTCTAGACACTCTAGTTGGACCACCGTTTCCTCAAAAACTTCTTTCTTCACTTCTCTCTCTTTACCCTCATTCAAATGACACAGGATCATCTTTATTTCCTTAGGTTTTCAGTCGTGGACAAAATCTCTCCAGTTTATTTTACTAGTATAATCAGGAAGCTGACTATTATGTTCATCTCTTGTAACACATGACGATAAGCGTCTCGATGTTGAGAAAGCTCACTAACGTTCAACGGCAAGTTGCTCAGAAATAGTGGGTCAAGTTAATGTAACAACAGCTGTGATCATAAGTGGAATGTTCAGATAGATGTAATATTTATCGCTATCCAGAGTCTTTCAAGATGACTACTCCACTGTTGACATTGAAGATACAAAGATTTTCTTTTATAAATAATGATGATTGATCATTATTTATCAAAGGAAGGTAAAAAGAAAACTCTTTATATGTTAATGAAAGATTTAGTTTTTTGTATTTGTAGCACTGCCTTTGTCCACCAGACGGCGCTGCAGATTTAGTAATTGCCCGTTGACTGAACTGCGACTCTTCTCACGTTGCTTGTGATAATGCAGTCCATCTGTCCTAGCTTGAAGCTTGAATGACATCGCGCCAATATTGATATATTTTGAAATTGAACGATTCAATTTGATGCAGTTCCATCTTTTAAACCAATTATCCCCATGATTCCAACTGTTTGTTTTGATATACATGTGCATATCTATCTATCTATCTATCTATCTATCTATCTATCTATCTATCTATCTATCTATCTATCTATCTATCTATCTATCTATCTATCTATCTATCTATCTATCTATCTATCTATCTATCTATCTATCTATCTATCTATCTATCTATCTATCTATCTATCTATCTATCTATCTATCTATCTATCTATCTATCTATCTATCTATCTATCTATCTATCTATCTATCTATCTATCTATCTATCTATCTATCTATCTATCTATCTATCTATCTATCTATCTATCTATCTATCTATCTATCTATCTATCTATCTATCTATCTATCTATCTAATACATGAATATCTCATGAATGCATCTCTTTACGTGGTATATTGCGTACTAGAACAGGTATTAGTTGAACTGGAGAACCGT